>NC_056732.1:1501689548-1501843613 GCF_019279795.1 Protopterus annectens | reverse complement strand
TTTTGAGAACATTTTTTTCAGGGATATTTAAGCATATGGAACTGACAATTTAAGGCCCTCATGGCTAGGGTGGCCGAGGTGTATACCTTTTTTCCTCAACTTTCTAAGGATCTAGATTCTCTTTCGGAAGGTAGTGGATTCTTGGCAGTAGAGGCCATCATGCCCTTGGGGCCTTGAGAAATGGTTTCAGGGTCAGCATTATGGCTTTTGAAAAGAAATTGGTGAGAGGAAGGAACTCTGTAGTACCTATCAGGTTTGACTGGGGCAGGAGGCAAGGAATCCGGGTTAAGACAAGCCTCCGAGTAAACATCATCAAGTATGTCCAAGACAGGAGGTATAGCCAGAGGTCTGTGTTGAGGTAACAAAAGAAATTCCCCAAGCCTTTTCTTGGAATCAGAAAAGTCTTGGCCTTCCCAATGGAAGTGTTCCCTCAAAGTGTGCAAGGTTTCCCCAAAAGAAAAATCCTCTGGGGGAGATACAGAAGGAATGGACTGTTCTGCATCAGAATCTTCATAAGGGGAGTACGAGTGTTCCTCTACATCAGAATGTTCTGAGAAAATGGAGCCCTGTTCAGAAGAGGGAGAATCTTCCTCCACTCTGGGCCTCTTGTCTGGAGGGGGTTGGGAACCCCTGATAAGAGTAATTAAATCCTCAGCCATTTTAAGCATCTGCTTTTTAGGCATGGGGCCTGGGGATGGGCCCTGAGCAACAGGCCTCTTGGGATGCATGGCTGATTTGGACTTAGTAAAGGCCTTAATGGAAAAGGAGGATGAGGGTCTAAAGACACCCTGGGTGGAAGTGGACCCGTCCACATTAGGAGGCTCAACACTCACAGTGGCTTCGGTGGTTGAAGTCTGAGTAAGGGCCGAGGTACCTGCGGTCTCGGGTACAGAAGACACCGCCAAGGAAGTGTCGTCGGTAGTCAGGGACTGCATAGGCATCTCACTGAGAACCGGACCACGTGTAGCCGGTATTGGCGTGGTGTCGGTGGAGACCGCGGACCTCGCGTGCCAGTCCTTGTCCTTACGTTTTTTGGAAAAAACGGTAGTCGGAGTCTCCGACGACATTTTATAATCGAAGGCTTTACCAAAATAATGTTGGGCGAACTCCGCCCGATGCTTAATAGTGCGTTTATTGAAAGTAGCGCAAAAGCGACAGCCCGAGACGTCGTGGTCTGGGCCTAAACAAGTTATGCAGAGGGAATGGAAATCCTTATGCGGTATTTGCTTCCCATAAGAAATACAATTGTTAACTTTGTCTGACATCGGTCTGAGGCAAGAAAACTTTCCCCAACGGGGTACGGTTTCCAATTTTTCGTAAATTCAGGAGCTGGCCGACCGGCACTTGCGAACTGCTTCGGACACCGCACGGCAAAAAAGACTGAAGAATATGGCGTTGGCTGTGTCTTATATACCCCTGTCGCACTGACGTCAGGAAAGGAAGCGACAAGAACCGACGCCGGACCTAGACTTTGGAATTCGGCCGACCGAGGGACCACCTGACGGCAGAGAACCCCATATGTGATTACTGCAGCTGTATGCACGATGAACATTTGGTTGTGCATTGAGCCAGCTTTAATTCTGAGGTAACTTCTGCATGTTTGTCTGATTGGGACGTGTAGGTATGCCTCTCTTAGATCTAAAGTCACAAGCCAAGCCTTCTTGCCCAACATGGGCAGAAGCTGCTGTAGAGTCAACATTTTGAATTCTGGAATATCCAGATGCGTTTAGAATAGATAGGTCCAGTACTGGTCTCTAGGCTTTGTCATTTCTGGGTACCAAGAACAGTCTTGAATAGAATCATTGTCCCTGCTCTTGCTCTGGTACTTGAATGGCCCTCATGTCCATGAGGGATGAAACTTGTTTTTGTGCCTCTGCCCATTGAATGCGTGGCAGGTCTGGCATACCATTTGGCCTTGGCAGGATGTGAAAGTGGAACCTGTAGTCCTGTGAGACTATATTTAGAACCCATTTGTCCTGGGTGATCTGCCAATTTTGTGAAAAAAGTGCTAGTTTTCCCCCCAAAGGGGCTGCCAAAAGATAAGTGCTTGGAGCTGGAAGGGGAAAGTCATTGAGACCGTTTCCTGTATGGCTGTGATTTTTCCTCTCCGCTCTTGGAGGTAGAAGCACCCCATTGTTTAGGCCTGTATGAGCCCTGGGGCTGTGATATGCCTCTGGGGCATCTGTATCTGCCTCTTTGTGGCCTATCGGACACTGGAAAGGACCAATTCTTTGTAGGCCAGTTCCTACAAGAAATCTTTGACTGTTTGCATAGATTTAGCTTTGTCCTCCATTTTAAACACCTCTTCTGCTTTAACACCAAAGTATCATGCTGTAATGGAGCATCTAATAGTTTTGCTTTAACATGATCAGGCAAAATCTGTTCTTTTAACCAAGCATGCCTCCCAATGACAAGAACCTGTAACAGCGGCCCTGCAGGAAGCCTCTAGAGAATCAAAATCAAATTACTAAGTATGCTTTCCAACTTGTTCAGCTGCATGCAATAAATCCTGCATTTCCTGGTTGTCTGCACATTCTGAATTTACTGACATTTTCTGTTTAAGCAGTGACATAAGATATTGCTGATATTTAAGCATATGGAATTGGCAATTTAAGGCTCTTACAGCCAAGGTTGCAGAAGTATAAATCTTTTTACCCCATCTGTCTAGGGCCCTAGAATCCCTATCAGAGGGGACAGGGCTTTTTGCAGTAGAAGCCTTGACCCCTTTGGGACCCTGAGAGATGGTTTCTGGGTCAGCTGCAGGGTTTTTATAAAGAAATTGAATCAGGAACCCTGTAGTATCTGTCTGGCTTAACTGGAGCTGATGGTAAAGAGTCTGGAGATAGACTGGCCTCTGAAAACACATCATCTACAATGTCTAAAACAGGTGGGATAGCAAGGGGCCTGTGTTGAGCAATAAATGGAAGGCTCAGAGCCTTTTCTTGGATTCTGAGTAATCCTGGCTCTCCCAGTGGAAATGCTCTCTCATGGTATGCAGTGTCTCCCCAAAAGAATAATCCTCAGGAGGGGAGGCTGAAGGGATAGATGCTTCAGCATCAGAATCCTCAAAGGGAAGAAGAGAATATTCCTGTTCAGATGATGGATCAGAGGAAATGGAAACCTGGTCTGAAGATTCGTATTCTACCTCTTGCCTAGGCCTATTATCAGAAGGGGGATGGAAACCCCTGATCAAAGTAATAAGGTCTTTAGCCATTTTAAGCATCTGTTTCTTAGGCATGGAGACCTGTCCAGGAGAATGCTGTACTTGTTTCTTTGTCTTTAGAGTTGCTTTAGTCTTTGCCTTGAAGCTGAAGTAGGTTTCACATATAACTGTGTAGGTCTGAAAACACCCTCAGTAGCCGATGCCTGCTCGGTGGCTAGTTTCAGAGTGTCCAATACCTTCAGTTTCCAGCAGCTTCGTCGGCTCCACGTGGGAGTCGGAAGCGGCCTGTGGCTCTGAGGTAGCAGGCGTCAGGCTGTGAAAGCACCTCACTGAGAACCGGTGAAAGGCCTAGCAGAAGCTTCATCGGTTTTGGATCTCGGATGCCTGTCCTTTTCTTTTTCCTTGCGCTTTTTATAAACTCCGGTAGTCAGTTGTTCCGACGGCATTATGTAATTAAATCTTCTGCCAAAGTAATGGAAAGCAAAATCGTACCGATGCTTAATAGTGCGTTGGTTAAATCTAGCACAAAACCGGCAACTAGCAACGTTATGGTCAGGGCCTAGGCAAGGAATACAGTAAGAATGAAAATCCTTATGAGGTATTTGCTTCCCACAAGAAATACAATTGTTAACTTTTTCTGACATCGGTCTGGAGCAAGAAAAAGATTCCCCAAAGGGGTATTTAGCTTTAATGAAGACTTCGGATCTGAATTTCGAATCTGATAAAAGTACAGTTTTGTACTCACCATAAATGTAGATGTTCGAGTGTATACCCTGCTGCAGTCATCACACTTGGGTTATCCTGCCATCAGGCGGCCCCGCAGTCGGCCCGAACTCCAAAGTCTTGGTGCGGCGTCGGTTGCTGTCGCTTCTTCCCTGACGTCAGTGCGCCAGGGGTATACAAGAGGCAACAGACGCCAATTTCTTCAGTTTTTCTTGCCCCAGATGACAGGTGCCTCCAAAAGGTGGTCAGTAAATAGGCCCAATAATAAAAATTTTGTACAAACAAAACATCCCTCCAGCTATAAGCAAATACACCACAAAGGTTGTATCAGATAGTAGGGCATTGAAAAGTCTTAGTTTGGTCAGAGGGGATGGAGGGAGGGTAACCTGGACTGCAGCAGGGTATAAACTCGAACATCCACATTTATGGTAGGTACAAAACTGTACTATGTTCCTCGTGTTACCCTGCTGCAGTCATCACA
Source organism: Protopterus annectens (assembly GCF_019279795.1). Lineage (NCBI taxonomy): Eukaryota > Metazoa > Chordata > Ceratodontiformes > Protopteridae > Protopterus > Protopterus annectens. The sequence goes on along the minus strand of NC_056732.1, from coordinate 1,501,839,246 downwards.
CTTGGGTAGAATCCCAAAGCTAAGGATGGGAGGTGGAGTCAAACAGGGTTAGAGGAGGCTAGAAGGCCCTGCAAAACTGCAGTGGCGAAGCCAGCTCTAGTCTTAGAGTAAAAGTGGTAAGTGATAATGCTTGAAGGTGTGTACTGAACTCCAAGTTGCAGCTTCCAGAATATCCTTGGTTGGCACCCCCCTGAGGAAGGCTGTAGATGTAGCTGCTGCCCTGGTAGAGTGGGGCCTTATGCTAGCAGGAAAGTACAGTTTTGTACCTACCATAAATGTAGATGTTAGAGTGCTAATACAGCTGCAGTAATCACATATGGGTTCTCTGCTGTCAGGCGGTCCCTCGGTCGGCCGAATTCCAAAGTCTAGGTCAGGCATCGGTTGTTGTCACTTTCTTTCCTGACGTCAGTGAGGCAGGGGTATACAAGACACAGCCGACGCCATTTTCTTCAGTCTTTCTTGCCCCAGATGTCAGGTGCCCCCAGAAGGAAGGCAATACATAAATTGTATTTATATACATGAAATGCAATATAATCAAAAATCAGTAGTTGCAAGCAAATATACCATAGAAGGATAACCCCATCAGGTTGTATGAAGAGGGGTTAGGTCCTAGGCCTTTACCAAGAGGGGAAAGAGGGAGGGAAACCTGCACTGCAGCTGTATTAGCACTCTAACATCTACATTTATGGTAGGTACAAAACTGTACTATGTTCATCGTGCATACAGCTGCAGTAATCACATATGGGTAGAATCCCAAAGCTACGCACAGGGTAGTAGGCACTAGGTGGAACTGGGATGAGCCAGAATGCCCTGCAACACAGCAGTGGCAAAGCCTGCTCTAGTTTTGGAATATGAAGGCAGGTGGTAGTGTTTTGTGAAGGTATGCACAGAACTCCAAGTGGCTGCCTCCAAAATATCTTTGGTAGGAACTCCTCTGAGGAAGGCTGTGGAGGTAGCTGTGGCCCTGGTGGAGTGGGATCTGATGCCTGTAGGGACAGATTTTCCATGATATGAGTAACAAAACCGTATGCAGTGGCCTATCCATTTTGAAATTGTCCGTTTGGTAACTGGCTTCCCTTGAGCTCCTACAGCATAGGACACAGTTTTGCTCTGATTTCCTGAAAGGCTTTGTTCTGTCCAAATAATAACGTAGCTGTCTATGGATGTCTAAGGAGTGTAGGAGCCTTTCCCCTTTGTTTTGAGGATTGGGGTAAAAGGTAGGTAAGTGTATGGCTTGATTTAAAGCTACCCTGGATACCACTTTAGGCATAAATGACGGGTTGGCTCGAAGGGAAACCCTATCCTGATGGAATATGAGAAAGGGCTGCACAGCCATGAGGTCTTGTAGTTCCGATACTCTACAAGCTGAGGTAATGGCCAGAAGGAAAGCAGTTTTCCAGGACAAGTACTGCAAATCTGTTGAGGCAGCTGGTTCAAAGGGAGGCAATGTTAATTTTTCTAGAATGTAATTAAGATCCCAGGATGGTATTGGTTGCTTCCTTTGTGGTCTTATATTCTTAGCCCCTCTGAGGAACTGTCTTAAGAGTGGGTGAGAAAATAAGGGTGGATCCGTGTTGAATTCTGCAGAAATGGCTGAGGCATGGATTTTTATGGAGGAAAATGAAAGCCCAGTGTTCAGCAGCTCAGCTAGATACTGTAATACCAGAGGCAAATTCAGTTTTTTAGGGTCCTGGCCTTTTTTCTCATTCCAAGAGCAAAACCGTTTCCATTTTGCAGAGTAAGCCTTTCTAGTAGATGGCCTTCTGGCCTCCAAAATGACATCCTGCACCTCTTTGGGGAGTAGAGTCTGTTGTGGTGTTAAGGAATTTTCCATGCAGCGAGATTGAGTGTTTTCAGCTGACTGTGAAGAGTTTTGTAGCTGTGCTGAGTCAGCAGAAGAGGCATTAGAGGTAGGGGCCAGGGAGGAGTATGTGTTAGGCTCCTCAGTAGTGGGTACCAGTGTTGTCTTGGCCAGCCTGGAGCAATTAGTATCATCTTCGGTTTGTCTGCTGTTGCTTTCAAGAGCACCTTTGGCAGAAGAGGCAGAGGTGGGAAAGCGTAAACTGTCCATGCTGTCCAACTGAATGAAAGGGCGTCCACTCTCCAGGCCTTTGGATGAAAGGCCCTTGAACAAAACTTTTCCAATTGATGATTCCTGTGGGAGGCGAAGAGATCTATGTCTGGCCTCCCCCACGCTTGGATTATCTTTGTAAACACTTGAGGATGCAACTTCCATTCGTGTGGATCTGTCATATTTCTGCTTAGATTGTCTGCCAGTGTGTTTTCCAAGCCTGGCAAGTACTGTGCTTGAAGTTCGATTTGCCATTCCAGAGCCAAGTTCCAAAGTGTCATGGCTAGTCTGCACAGGGGCTATGAATGTGTTCCTCCTTGTTTGTTTATATACCACATTACTGTGGTGTTGTCTGTTCTTATCAATAATTGTCCTGGATGCAGGAGGTCCTTGAATGCTGTAATTACATTTATCACTGCTAGCATTTCTTTTTGATTGATGTGAAGGTGCTTTTCCTTTTGGGACCATTTGCCCTGAATGCACCTGTCATGTGCGGCCCCCAGGTGTAGTCTGAGGCATCTGTTGTGATGACTTGATTTGCTTGAGGCTTGCAGAATGGAAGACCTGTGTTTGTTTGACATGCTTGGGCCCACCATAGAAATTCCTTTTGCAAACATGGAATTATTGGTATTATTGTTTCCAAACTGTGGCTGTGTTGAGACCATAGGTTTTTTAGGTACCACTGAAGTTTCCTCATATGCAACTTTGCACATGGGATTAAAAGAATGCAAGATGCCATGAAGCCCAGAGCCTGCAGTATTTTCCTGGCAGTAAGCCTGGTACAATTTGCTAGTGTTTTGAAGTACTGAGTTAGTTGCCCCTGTTTTTCTGGCGTAAGATAGGCCATCTGGGTGTTTGTGTCCAAGTTGGCACCCAGGAAAGTTATTTTCTGAGATGGTGTTAGTCTGGATTTCTCTTTGTTGATTGTGTATCCCAGAGAATTCAGTAACAGTGTTGCATAAGCCAGATGTTCCAGAAGTATGTGCTTGCTGTCCGCTTGGATCAGGCAGTCGTCCAAATAAGGGTAAATTTGTATCCCTTGAAGTCTGCAGTAGGCAATTACTGATGCCAGGCATTTCGTGAAGACTCTGGGCACAGTAGATAAGCCAAAGGGCAATGCAGAGAATTGATAGTGTATTGAACCTGCAAGAAATCTGAGGTATCTTCTGCAGCTTTGTCTGATTGGGACATGCAGGTATGCCTCCTTGAGGTCCAATGTTACCAGCCAAAACTCCTTGCCCAGCATGGGAAGAAGCTGCTGTAATGTGAGCATCTTGAATTTTGGTACGAGTAAGAATGTGTTCAGGATGGATAAGTCCAAAATGGGTCTCCAGTCGGTTCCTTTCCTTGGTACCAGAAATAGCCTGGAATAAAAACCTTGACCTCGTTCGTGAGTAGGTACCTCTTGAATAGCTTTCATGTCTATGGGCTTTGAAATTTGTAGTTGTGCCTCTGCCCTTTGATTGTGTGGCAGGTTTGGCATGCCTCTCATTTTTGGGAGAGAGTGAAAATGAAATCTGTAGCCTCTGTCTATAACGTCCAGGATCCATTTGTCTGTTGTGACAATATGCCAATTTCTTGTAAATAATGCCAGCTTTCCTCCCAAGGGTGCTGCCAGCTGGTATTTGCTTGGCATGGAAAGGAGGAAGTCATTGGGTTTGTTTCCTGTATTGTTGTGCACTATCCTCACCACCTCTTGGTGCTGGAGATTGCCATTGCCTGCCTCTATATGATCCTTGTGATTGCCCTCTGCCCCTTGTGCGCCTGTATCTACCTCTTTGGGGCTTGTCCGTGGCTGGAAAGGACCAGTTTTTAGAAGGCCAATTTCTGCTAAAACGTGGTGGTTGAACCTGTAGAAAAGCTTTGACTGTTTGCATAGATTTGGCTTTTTCTTCCATTTTCCGTAGCATCTCCTCAGCATTAGTACCAAATAGCACATCCTTTTGTAAAGGAGCATCTAATAGTTTAGCTTTCACATGATCAGGCAAGATTTGTTCCCTAAGCCATGCATGTCTACGAATGACTGATCCTGTAACAGCAACTCTACTTGAGGCCTCTAGGGCATCATAGCCACATTGTAAAGTGTGTTTAGCCACTTGCTCTGCACTATGCATCATATCCTGAAACTCCTTCAAATCTGATTGTTCAGGTTGAGACATTTTATTTCTTAATTGTGATAACAAAAACTGCTGATATTTAAGAATATGAAACTGACAATTTAAGGCCCTCATAGCTAGGGTGGCCGAGGTATATACCTTTTTTCCCCACCTTTCTAAGGATCTTGACTCTCTTTCTGAAGGTAGTGGATTCTTAGCAGTAGAGGCCTTCATTCCCTTGGGGCCTTGAGAAATGGTTTCAGGGTCAGTATGATGGCTTTTGTAAAGAAATTGGTGAGAGTTAGGAACCCTGTAGTACCTATCAGGCTTGACTGGGGCAGGAGGCAGTGAATCCGGATTAAGGCAAGCCTCCGAGTAAACATCAAGTACGTCCAAGACAGGAGGTATCGCCAGAGGTCTGTGTTGAGGTAACAAAAGAAATTCCCTAAGTCTTTTCTTGGAATCAGAAAAGTCTTGGCCTTCCCAATGGAAGTGTTCCCTCAAGGTGTGCAAGGTTTCCCCAAAAGAATAATCCTCAGGAGGAGATACTGAAGGAATGGACTGCTCTGCGTCAGAGTCTTCAAATGGGGAGTAAGAGTGTTCCTCTACATCAGAATGTTCTGGAAAAATGGAGCCCTGATCAGAAGAGGGAGAATCCTCCTCCACTCTGGGTCTCTTGTCTGGAGGGGGTTGGGAACCCCTGATAAGAGTAATTAAATCTTCAGCCATTTTAAGCATCTGCTTTTTAGGCATGGGGCCTGGGGATGGGCCCTGTGCAACAGGCCTCTTGGGATGCCTGGCTGATTTGGACTTAGTAAAGGCCTTAATGGAAAAGGAAGATGAAGGTCTAAAGACACCATGGGTGGAAGTGGACCTGTCCACATCAGGAGGCTCAACGCTCACAGTGGCTTCAGTGGTTATAGTCTGGGTCTGGGTCGAGGAACCTGCGGTCTCGGTTACAGAAGACACCGCCAAAGACGTGTCGTCGGTAGTCAGGGACTGCATAGGCGTCTCGCTGAGAACCGAACCACGTGTAGCCGGTTGTGGTGTCGGTGGGGACCGCGGACCTCGCGTGTCGGTCCTTGTACTTGCGGTTTTTGGTCAAAACGGTAGTTTGGAGTCTCCGACGACATTTTATAATCAAAGGCTGTACCAAAAAAGTGTTGGGCGAACTCCGCCCGACGCTTAATAGTGCGTTTATTGAAAGTCACGCAAAAGCGGCAGCCCGAGACGTCGTGGTCTGGGCCTAAACAAGGTATGCAAAGGGAATGGAAATCCTTATGCGGTATTTGCTTCCCACAAGAAATACAATTGTTAACTTTTTCTGACATCGGTCTGAGGCAAGAAGAGTTTCCCCAATGGGGTACTTAGCTTTAATGAAGACTTCGGTTTCCAATTTTTTCGTAAATTCAGGAGCTGGCCGACTGGCACTTGCGAACTGCTTCTGCTTCGGGCACCGCGCAGCAAAAAAGACTGAAGAAAATGGCGTTGGCTGTGTCTTATATACCCCTGCCTCACTGACGTCAGGAAAGAAAGCGACAACCGACGCCGGACCTAGACTTTGGAATTCGGCCTACCGAGGGACCGCCTGACGGCAGAGAACCCATATGCGATTACTACAGCTGTATGCACAATGAACATCTGGTTTTCCATGGTGGGTGTAGCAAAAACATATGCAATGTCCTATCCACTTGGAAATGGTCTGTTTTGAGATGGCCTTTCCTTCTGATGCTGTAGCATAGGATACGAAAAGCTTGTCATATTTTCTGAAAACCTTAGTTTTATCAAAGTAGTACCGTAGCTGCCTGTGAATGTCCAAGGAGTGTAGGAGTCGTTCTCCTTTGTTCTGTGGATTTGGAAAGAAGGTGGGAAGATGGATGGTTTGATTGAGAGCCACACTGGATACCACCTTAGGCATAAAGGAGGGGTTAGTTCGTAGAGACTGTCTAGATGAAAAATGAGGAAAGGCTCTACTGCCATTACTGCCTGAAGCTCTGAGACTCTTCTGGCTGAAGTAATTGCTAGCAGCAGGGCAGTCTTCCATGATAAAAACTTTAAGTCAGCTGAGAAAGCTGGTTCAAAAGGAGGTAGCGTAAGTTTTTCCAGAACAAAATTGAGGTCCCAAGTTGGTGTTGGTGCTCTCCTGGGAGGCCTAATGTTTTTGGCCCCTCCGAGAAACTGCCTTAGAAGTGGATGTGAAAATAAGGGAGGATCAGTGTTGCAGTGAGCTGAAACAGCAGAGGCGTGGATTTTAATAGATGAAAAAGCCCTTTGTGTAACATCTCAGTTAAATATTGCAGAATTCGAGGTATGTCTGGCTGAAGGGCATTTTGGTCCTTAGCTTGGTTCCAGGCGCAAAACCTTTTCCATTTGTCTGAGTAGGCTTTCCTGGTGCTGGAACTCCTGGCTTCCAGAATAACTTCCATAACAGCTTGTGAAAGAGGAGCTGGCTGGTTGCTTAGGTGATTTGCCATGCAGCCAGATTTAAAGTTTTGAGCTGGTTGTGTAGAATCTGACTGTCTTGCTGTGTGATCAGATGAGTAATTTGTGGTAAAATCCATGGTGGGCCCTGGGCCATATTCCTTAATAGTGGGTACCAGTGCTGGCGTGGCCAGTCTGGGGCAATGAGCATCATTCGGGGTCTCTCCATCCTGACTTTCAGCAGCAGCTTTGTGAGAAGGGGTAATGAAGGGAAGGCATATACTGTCAAGCTTTTTCCAACTGAAAGAGTGCGTCCACTTTCCAAGCTTGATGGTGAAACGTCCTAGTACAAAATTTTGTTAGCTGATAGTTTTGGGGGCTGGCAAACAGGTCTATGTCTGGGTGCCCCCATCTTTGGGCTATCATTGCAAATACTTGTGGATCCAGCTTCCACTCGTGGGGATCCATGATGTTTCTGCCTAGGTCTGCCAATGTGTTCTTTTTTCCTGGCAGGAATTGAGCTTGTAATTGAACTTGGTAAGCCAGTGCTGTGTTCCACAAGGTCATTGCTTGCCTGCATAGGGGGTAGGAGTGTGTGCCCCCTTGCTTATGTACCACATTACTGTGGTGTTGTCTGTCCTTATTGGAAGCTGTCCTGGATGTAAGAGGTCCTTGAAGGCTGTCAAGGCATTCTGTACAGCTAGCATTTCTTTTTGATTGATGTGCAGATTCCTTTGATCTGCAGTCCATACGCCTTGAACGCATCGTCCTGCCATGTGCCAGGCATAGTCCGATGCATCTGTTGTCATAGTTTGCCTGGCTGGGGGTAAGGTGAAAGGCTGACCCTTGTTGAGGTGACATGCCTGTGACCACCATAGAAACTCCTGTTGAAGGCAGGGAATGAGATGCATCATTATGTCCAAGCTGTGGCTGTGTTGAGTTCATACGCTTTTTAGGTACCATTGTAATTTCCTCATATGCAGTTTTGCAAATGGTATTAGTAGAATGCAAGATGCCATGAAGCCCAAGGCCTGCAGAATTTTTCTTGCAGGGAGTTGGGTCTTTGTTGCCATTGTTTTGAAGTATTGGGTTAATTATAGTTGTTTGTCTGGCGTCAGATAAACCATTTGGGCCGTTGTATTCAAGGAGGCACCCAGGAATGTGATATTTTGTGAGGGCACTAGTTTTGATTTCTTTTCATTTACCGTGTACCCTTGGCAACTTAGAAGGTGTTTTACAAAAGCCAGATGTTGTAAGAGAATGTCCTTGCTTTCTGCTTGGATGAGGCAGTCGTCCAGGTATGGGTATATTTGAATTCCTCTTTGTCTGCAGTATGCAATTACTGGTGCCAGGCATTTTGTGAAGACCCTGGGTGCAGTAGATAAGCCAAAGGGCAGTGCAGAGAATTGGTAATGGGTTGAACCTGCAATGAAACGGAGGTATCTTCTGCAATTTTGTCTGATAGGGACATGCAGGTATGCTTCCTTGAGGTCCAACGTTACTAGCCATGCTTTCTTGCCCAACATGGGAAGAAGCTGCTGTAGTGTTAGCATCTTGAATTTGGGCACTTGCAAGAAGGTGTTTAGAATTGATAGGTCCAGAATGGGTCTCCAAGCATGGTTCTTTCTGGGGACTAGAAAGAGCCTAGAGTAAAATCCTTGGCCTTGCTCCTGTGTAGGTACCAGTTGAATGGCTCTTATGTCATTGAGAGCTGTAATTTGTTTTTGCGCCTCTGCCCATTGATTTTATGGCAGGTTTGGCATTCCTTTTATCCTTGGCAAGGTGTGGAAATGGAATCTGTATCCTTGTGAGATAATGTCTAGGACCCATTTGTCCTTTGTGACGATACGCCAGTTGTCTGTAAAAAGTGCTAATTTTCCTCCCAAGGGAGCTGCCAAGAGAGTTTTGCTTGGCAGTTTGAGGTTTAAGTCATTGTGTTTGCCTTCTAGTAGTTTGGGGCCAGTCTTCTCCTCCCTTCTGTGTTGCAGTGCCCCACTGTCGAGATTTGTAAGGGATTTGTGCTTGTCCTCTGCCCCTTGGGCGCCTTTAATTACCCTTCTGTGGTCTGGCAGAAGCTGGAAAGGACCAATTTTTAGTAGGCCATTTCTGCTGAAGCGTGAAGGCTGTACCTGTAAGACATTTTTGACCGTCTGCATAGATTTTGCCTTATCCTCCATTTTCTTTAAGACCTCTTCTGCTTTAACCCCAAATAGGAAATCGTGCTGCAAGGGTGCATCTAGTAACTTTGCTTTAACATGATCAGGCAGAGTTTGTTCCTTTAACCAAGCATGCCTACGTATAACAGACCCAGTAACAGCTGCTCTACAGGAAACTTCCAAAGAATCAAATCCACTTTGTAAAGTATGTTTGCCCATCTGCTTAGCTGCATGCAACATTATCCTGCATTTCCTTGAATTCAGACTGTTGAGGGTGTGTGCTCATCTTTTGTTTTATTTGAGACATTAGGAATTGCTGGTATTTAAGCATGTGGAATTGACAATTTAGTGCTCTCATAGCTAGAGCAGCTGAGGTGTAAACCTTCTTCTGCCACCTATCTAGTGCTCTGGAGTCCCTTTCAGAGGGTACAGGATTTTTAGCCATAGAAGCCTTAGCCCCTTTGGGACCCTGGGAGATTGTCTCTGGATCAGCAACAGGGCTTTTATGAAGAAATTTGTGAGAGTCAGGCACTCTATAGTATCTATCTGGTTTGGCTGGAGCAGGAGGCAGAGAATCTGGATTTAGACTAGATTCTAAGAAAACATCAACAATGTCTAAAACTGGAGGAATAGCAAGTGGTCTGTGCTGGGGGAGTAAAAGAAACTCTCTGAGCCTTTTCTTTGAGTCGGAGTAGTCCTGATCTTTCCAGTGGAAATGTTCCCTCATGGTATGTAAGGTTTCCCCAAAGGAATAGTCTTCAGGGGGAGAAGCTGAGGGAATAGAATCTTCAGCATCAGAATCTTCATAAGGGCGAAAGGAGTAATCCTGTTCCTCAGAGGAGCCTGAGGAAATAGCCACTTGACCAGAGGTGGCATTAATCCTCCTCTTGTCTAGGCCTTTTGTTGGGAGGGGGTTGGGAACCACTGATTAAAGAAATCAAATATTCAGCCATTTTAAGCATCTGTTTCTTAGGCATGGGGCCTTGAGCTGGAGACTGAGGTGCAGTCTTTTTAGGTTTTAGAGGGGTTTTAAGCTTAGCATAAGATTTTATGGTGAGAGTAGTTGGTCTGAAGGCACCTTCTGAAACCGAAGGTGTTTCTAGAGCGCCGGGTTCTCCTTCTGCAATGTCGTCAGTAAAAAGCTGCATCGGCCTAGAACTCTCCGCTAGAGAATCCAAAGCGGTCTGGGGTTCCAATTCTGCGGTAGCCAGGGGCTGCGTAGGCGCCTCACTGAAAACCAGAGAACCGGCGACCGGCCCAATCGAGGCCTCGGAGTCTGGCTTGGATCTAGGCTGCCTGTCTTTATCTTTGCGTTTTTTATGCACGCCAGTAGCCGGTTGCTCCGACGGCATAGTGTAATTAAATTTCCTACTGAAACAGTGTAAAGCGAAGTCAAAGCATCGCTTTATAGTTCACTTATTGAAATGAGCACAAAACCGACAACTAGTGACGTCATGGTCTGGGCCTAGGCAAGGTATACAATAAGAATGGAAGCCCTTATGAGGTATTTGCTTCCCACAAGAAATGCAATTGTTAACTTTTTCTGACATCGGACTGAGGCAAGAAAAGGTTCCCCAATGGGGTACTTAGCTTTGAAGACTTCGGACTGAAACTCGATTCGAAAATCTCAGGTGTCGGCCAACCGTCACTTGCGAACTGCTTCTGCTTCGGGCACCGCGCGGCAAGAAAGACGGGGGAAAATGACGTTGGTTGCCTCATATACCCCTGGCGCACTGATGTCAGGGAAGAAGCGACAGCATCCGACGCCGGACCAAGACTTTGGAATTCGGGCCGACTGCGGGACAGCCTGACGGCAGGATAACCCAAGTGTGATGACTGCAGCAGGGTAACACGATGAACATCTCAGGAGTCGGCTGATCGGCACTTGCGAACTGCTTTCGCTTCGGGCACCGTGCGGCAAGACAGATTGAAGAAAATGGTGTCGGCTGCATCTTTTATACCCCTGGCGTACTGACGTCAGGGAAGAGGCGACAGCAACAGACGCTGGACCTACACTTTGGAATTCAGGCCGACTGAGGGTAGCCTGCCAGCAGGATAACTCAACTGTAATGACTGCAACAGTGAAACACAAAGAACATCAAAATGACAAGTTCCGGTAATGGAAAGGTGAAATACATAGGATAGGTTTAAGATACAGGTGCCTTCAGCCTGTCAGGTGGTCTTGCTGTAGTGTCTTTGGTTGGTACTCCCCTGAGAAAGGCAGAAGTGGCTGCAGCTCTGGTTGAATGTGGCCTAATGCCCTTAGGCACTGGCTTGCCATGCAATGACCTATCCACTTTAAAATAGTCTGCTTGGAGATCGCCTTTCCTTGTGATCCCGCAGCATATGCCACTAGCAATTGTTCTGTATTTCTGAAAAATAGAAGTTATGTTCTTACCATAACGTTCCATGTTAGTTGTCTTCTTCTCGCCTTCTTTCTTGCTGGATGGGTTCGGAGCCGACCTCGGCCCGACTGCCACTCTAAAAGCTCGAGAGTTGGTTCCACCGGCTCGAGGCTCCCCTTATATCCCACAATGCTAGGCATGTATTACCTCAGATCTCGTTTGTGAGCTAGGCCCAGCTAATAATAAAACCATAAATACTGGAAAGAGAGAATCCACCTCTATAAAAAAAAAAAAGGGAGAGGAAAGGCAACCTGAAGCCTGATCCAGGAAAATATGCACAGCAGAGCATATACCTATAGCAATAGAGGTGGTAGAAAGAGAGGTCACAATCAAACTCCTCTAGCTCTGTTCAGGCCAGGGGGAAGGAGGGTGGGACGCAAGAAAGAAGGCGAGAAGAAGACAACTAACATGGAACGTTATGGTAAGAACATAACTTCTATATGTTAAGTTGTCTATCTCGCCTTCATTCTTGCTGGATGGGACCGCGTCCCTAGCACCTTGTCCCGGGTGGCCTATCGGAACAGACTCTTGAGAACAGTGGTACCAAAGTTAGCTCTATGTCTAGAAGCTAAATCCAACTTATAATGTGAAATGAAAGTGTGAGGAGTAGCCCAAGTAGCCGCTGCACAAATGGTGTCAATAGGCAGTCTGTCTTGGAAGGCTATAGAAGTAGCCAAAGCTCTGGTGGAGTGGCCTTAGGTTTGTTAGGCAGCTTTTGGTGTCTAATTTCATAAACAAGGGAAATCAGAGATGTTAGCCATCTGGATAGTGATACCTTGGAAACAAAGTCCCTTTCTGCCTTCTGCATAAGAGACAAACAACTGGTCAGTTTTTCTGAATTGTTTGGTCCTATCCAAATAGTACCTTAACTGACTATGAACATCTAGCCAATGCAATTTTTGTTCAGACCTGTTAGAATATTCTGGAAAAAACACAGGGAGGTCAATGCTTTGATTTAGGTTAGACGCAGAGGCTACTTTAGGTAAAAAAGACGGGTTGGTTCGTAAGGATACCCTGTCTTTATGGAACAACAGATATGGTGGTTGACAGCTGAGTGCATGAAGTTCTGAAACCCTTCTAGCTGAAGTAACAGCTACCAGAAAGAGAGTCTTCCATGATAGCAATTTTAATGAACAGGAAGCTGCAGGTTCGAAAGGGGGAAGAATCAAAGAAATGAGAACTAAATTAAGGTCCCAAGAAGGAGGAGGATTTCTTATAGGAGGTATGAGTAGAAAACTCCTTCAAAAAGGCTTTGCAAAGCTTGTGAGACATGATGGCAGAATCTGAAATGCCCACATGAAAGTTAGATATAGCTGCCAATTGGACTTTGAGAGTAGAAGGAGATGAACCTGCGTGAAAGAGTTCAGCTAGAAAATCAAGAACTATTTGGATGGGAGCAGTGAAAGGCTCTAAGTCCCTTCCTTGAGCCCAATAGGCAAAACGTTTCCATTTACTAAGATAAATCTTCGAGTGGAAGATTTATGGAAGCTATTAAAATATCTCGAACAGTGTGAGATATTTGAGGAAGCCTGGCTAAGGTAGGAACTGGAGGAACCAAGCAGTGAGGTTCAATGATGTTAGGAGCGATGAAACTGACCCGACTGATGGATCAAAAGATCTGGAACTAGGTCCAGATGCCAGGGTTGCTCCAACAGAAATTGATGTAGAAAGGGGAACCAAACCTGTCGAGGCCAGTAAGGAGCAATGAGGATCAATGAGGCCTTCTGAGCGATAGCTTTCTGTATCACTTGAGAGATTAGTGGGAAGGGAGGGAATGCATTCAGAAGTCCCCGGGGCCAAACTTGGACTAGAGCGTCTCTGCTGGGCTGGCCTGGTAACGGGAATAGGGTGAAATAATCTCTGCACTTGCTGTTTTGGGGAGTAGCAAAAAGGTCGCAGCAAGGCTGACCCCACTTGAGAAAAATTTTCTCCACAATAGAATCTTTCAGAGACCACTCGTGAGGCATGAGGATAGCTCTGCTCAACTTGTCCGCGATTTGATTGGACTTCCCGGGGATGTGCGTTGCTATCAGAAACCGCTGAGAAGAAATTGCCCATTGCCACAGTCTGAGAGCTTCTCGACATAGGGGATAGGACCTGGTTCCGCCTTGTTTGTTGATATACCACACTACAGACATTGTCCGTCTGGATTGCTATCGTCCCCAAGGGAAGAGGGTCTTGAAGGGCTTGCAACGCTAAAAGCACTGCTCTCATCTCTAGAACATTTATATGCAAGTGGCATTCGTCTGGTTGCCATATGCCCTGGACAGTTCTGCCCTGATAATGCCCCCCCCCCACCCGATCAGGGAGGCGTCCATTGTCAGAGTAGCAACCGGAGGGGAAGGAACAAAGGATCTTCCCAGGGAGAGCTGAGGGGAAGACATCCACCAAAGAAGATGATTCTTGCATGCTTGCGTAATCATAATGGTGTGGGACATCGGAAGTTGCTGGTATGACCATTGAGTGAAGAGCATCCATTGAAGGATTCTCATGTGGAATCTGGCTAATAGAAGTAGAGGGATAGCAGCCGCCATAATCCCCAGTACTTTCAGAACTAACCTGGCTTTGACTCTGTTGCTGTGGAAGAGAAGGGAGACCATTTTGCCTATGTCTGCTATTCTTTGATCTGTTAGTCTCGCAGACATGTTGACTGTGTCTAGATTTGTGCCTATAAAGGTAATAGCACGACAAGGCGACAAAACAGACTTTTCGCAATTTATTGATATGCCTAACTTTTGACAAATGCGAAAGGTGTAGTCTCTGGCCATTAGAAGAAGATGCTTGGTAGGAGCTGTGAGGAGCCAGTCGTCCAAACATGGAAACACCTGGAATCCTTGACGTCTCAGGTGAGAAGATACCACTGCCATGCATTTGGTAAACACCCGGGGGGCAGTGGTGAGACCAAAGGGCAGGGCTCTGAATTGAAAGTGCCTGGCTCCCAGCCGGAAGCGGAGAAATCTCCTGGAGCGTCTGTTCATTTTTATATGATAGTACGCATCCTGGAGGTCTATAGAGCACATCCAGTTTTCCTTTCCCAATAGGGGTAGGATGGATTGTAGCGTGACCATCCGAAACCTTGTTTTCTTGACCGACTTGTTCAAGATACTGAGATCCAAGATGGGCCTCCGGTCCCCTGTTTTCTTTGGAACCAAAAAGAATTTGGAGTAGATTCCGGATCCTTGCTGGTCTGCTGGCACTGGCTGAATGGCTCTTTTCGCAAGCAACTTTGAAATTTCCAACGCTGCTTGATCCCTTTGAGCGGGTGGAACATCTGGAAGGGATTTTTTTGATTGATTTGGAATACGAAAGAACGGAATGGAACAGCTTTCGGAAATGATGGACTGTACCCAGTTGTCTTGAGTTAGGGATCGCCAGGCTTCTGGGTACAGTGACAATCTTCCCCCGACTGCCTCCAAAGGTGGACAGTCGGGCAACACCTCAGGGATGCTGGAAGGGCTTATCGGAAAAGGTTTCTCGATTGCCCTGGTTCTGCGGACCCCCCCTGCCTCTGGGGCAACGTCTACCATTATTGTTCCCTCCTCTGCCTCTGGAGGGGAACCGACTCTCAAAGGCCAGGCAAATTCCCTTGAGATTGTTTGCGGAACCACATTTTTCCACTTTTCTGGCCTTTGGGGTAAGGTCTAGAAGGAGTAGAAAAACGGACTCAGACGGCAGAAAGTTTTGCCATCCGTCTCGCACCTAGTCAAGGTTTCTTTCACTTGAGGACCAAAGAGAGATGATCCATCAAACGGGGAATTAGTGAAAGACGCTTAAAGGGGTCCGCAAAATTGCATAGTCGCATCCAGGCATGCCGGTAAAAGCGACACCTGTCCCTGCGGCTCTGCTCGCCCATCAGCCGCATATGAAAGGAGGCATGGAGGAGTTGGCTATAGAATTTAGGGTAGCCAGCTGAGCGTTCATCTTGTCCTGAAAACCCGCAGCTGTAGGATCCTTCAACATCTCACTCACTTCCTTGATCAAGTCTCTTTGAAGACGAGTGAAATGGCATAGGTAGTTCAGCTTAACGATAGCAAAGGTCGCTGACGAAAACATCCGCTTCCCCTACCTATCCATACCCCTAGACTCCTTGTTAGGAGGATGGACACCTATCCAAGGATCAGCTAGTTCCTTCTTAGTGGCAGCAGCTACCACCATAGCATCCACAGTAACTCCTTTGGTCAGAAATTGCTTGTCTGTTGGTGCTGTTATAAACTTTGAAGGTCTCCTGGGGGTGGGGTCCACTGAGTCAGGAGCCGTCCAAGCCTTTTTTGCTACCACCTGCATGAGGGGGTCAAAGGGGGGGACACCCAGGAGGTGGAAGGGCGAGAGCCAAACGCCTCAAGATACACAGATTCATCCTCCGAAGGGTTAAGGGCTGGCCAATTTCCCCTCTGTTTTAGGATCTCTAGAATGTCTGCAAAAGAGACATCTTCAGAAGGGGAACGGGGGGATCCCTCGGAATCCTCTAAATCTGTGTCAGAGGTGACAGACTGAGGTGAGTCTATGTGTTTCCTCTTACACTTTCTCTTCCTAGGGGGCTCCCCTGCCAATTCAGGAGAGGCCTCGGAAGAGGATGAAATCCCACAGGGATTCTTGAGGAGCTGGCTCTCTGCGGTCTGGGATGAGGGAGAGTAGACATAACCTGAGGCAATCAAGAGGAGGGGCGGACGGAGCCGACTGTGGAGTTGA
The DNA here is from genome assembly GCF_019279795.1 of Protopterus annectens. Taxonomy (NCBI): domain Eukaryota; kingdom Metazoa; phylum Chordata; order Ceratodontiformes; family Protopteridae; genus Protopterus; species Protopterus annectens. The sequence goes on along the minus strand of NC_056732.1, from coordinate 1,501,823,408 downwards.
ACCAGGTTCCAACACACTCCGCATGACCTCGAATGCACCCTTGTCAGGCAGAGCCAGAGGTCCCCGCTCCGAGAAGCTGAGAACCTCCCTCGGCACAGACAGTGATGGTTCCGAGGCCGATGTCGGAGCCGAACTCACCAGCGCCGAAGCACCGAGAGGGAGAGCGGGGTCGGACAAGGGTCCGATGCCACTCACCCCTCGGAGCCGACGAGGGAAGTCCGGCGCCGAGATTCTTCAAAGGAAGAAATCGGAGCCGACGACGGAACCGAAGACAACTGTATCGGTTCCGACACTACCACAGTCTCGGTTCCGAGACGCCCCGGCTCCGAGCTCAAAGGAGTCAGAGGAGGAATATTTTGAGGAATAGGTTGAAGCATCGACTGATGAGTCGGGCTCTGAAGCATTTGGGCCAGTGCCTCGGACTTTAGAAGTCGACTCACTACCCTCTGAAGGTCATGATCCGAAAGCCTCGATGATCTAGAGGAGTGAGATCTATGGCTCCGTTCAGACAGCAAGGGAGATGCTGGAGCCGAATGAACGGAGCCAAGGGATGGTGACCTAGACCTCTTTCTAGATGTCGGCTCCGATGGTCTGATCGGAGCCGACCCAGGAATTTCCAATACCTCGGTTCCAGTCGGAGCCGAGGGAACCACAGAAGCTGTAGTTAGAGACTCATCGGCTCCAGCCGGAGCCGATGTAGCAGTAGGTTTCGAAGCCTTAGGCCTCGACTCAGAAGCTGGAGTCGAGGACTTAGAAGCCTTGGAGGGTTTACCCGAAGTAGCAGTAAGGGAACCCTCAGGCTTAAGCAAACCTCTTAGAATGAGTTTGTTTTTTCTTTCCTGCAGGACTCTTGGACTGAAGCCATGGCATACAGCACAAGAGTCCTGCAGGTGTAAAGGTCCCAGGCAGTACACACAAGAAGTGTGACCGTCTGTCAGAGACATTTTCTGACAGCACGAGTCACACTTCTTGAAACCTGAGACCTTTGAGCCCTTAGACATTGTCGAGGAAAAGTGTAACCACACACACAGTCAAACACACTGATTACACTTTACACAAGTTTAACACAAAAAATTATAACTAAAAATGTATACTATCACAAGTTTTTAGATCCCTAACAAAAACACATACACTCCACTAAGGGGATGGAAAGGCCCGAAGGCCAGAGGGAAGAACTTATAAGTTCTTTGTGGAAAAAAGGGTGGATAACAGAAGAAAAACGGGTCTAAATCCACTAAGCTAGGGGAAATAGCAATAATAAATTAAATTAAAGGGGTTTAAGTAGACTATAATTTACTCTACAATAACTCACCTGAAGCCGGTAGAAACCAAACACCTCGATCGGTGTAGCGGCAAACGAGATCTGAGGTAATACACGCCTAGCATTGTGGGATATAAGGGGAGCCTCGAGCCGGTGGAACCAACTCTCGAGCTTTTAGAGTGGCCGAGTCGGAGCCGAGGTCGGCTCCGAACCCATCCAGCAAGAATGAAGGCGAGATAGACAACTTAACATCTTTAGTTTTGTCCAAACAGAATCTAAGTGGTCTGTGTGCATCCAAAGAATGCAGAATTTTCTCCCCCCTGCTCTGTGGATTTGGATAAAAAGTTGGCAAATGAATAGTTCGGTTAAGGGCTACACTGTACACCACCTTAGGCATAAATGTAGGGTTTGTTCTCAGAGAGACCCTGTCTGGATAAAAGGATCCACAGCCATGAGAGCCTGTAGCTCTGACACTCGTCTTACAGAAGTTATTGCTAGGAGCAGAGCTATTTTCCAAGAGAAGAACTTTATATCTGCAGTAGCAGCTGGCTCAAAAGGAGGTAGGGTGAGTTTTTCCAAGACATAATTAAGGTCCCATGCAGGTATTGGCGATCTCCTTGGAGGCCTCAAATTTTTGGCTCCTCTGAGGTACTGCCATAATAAAGGATGACAAAAGAGTGGTGGCTCTGTATTGTAATGAGCCGAAATGGCAGAGGCATGAATTTTAATTGATGAAAAAGATAGGCCTTTGCCCAGCATCTCAGTTAAGTATTGCAAAATCAGAGGAATATTTGGTACAGCTGTGTCAGTTCCTTGAACTTGGTTCTAAGCACAAAATCTCTTCCTTTCCAGCATAGGATTTTCTAGTACTAGGCCTTTTGGCTTCCAAAATAACATCCATCACTTTACTGACAGGAGTGCTTTGTATGGCTACATTATCCGCCATGCTGCCACGTTTAGAGTCCTGAGTTGGCTGTGCAGAATCTGTTTTGTTGGGACAGTAGAGGTATTTGAGGTAAGGTCCAGGCTGGGCATTGAGACAAGTTCCTTAAGATCGGATACCAGTACTGGCGGGACCAGTCTGGGGCAATCAGAATCATTTTTGGTTTCTCCTGTCTCACCTTTAGGAGTACTTTGGGGAAGAGAGGCAGTGGAGGAAAGGCATAAACTGATAGGTTTTTCCAGTTGAAAGATAAGGCGTCCACTTTCCATGCTTGTCTGTGGTAAGTCCTTGTGCAGAATCTTTTTAGTTGATAGTTGTGAGTGGAGGCAAACAGATCTATGTCCGGACGTCCCCATTTCTTTATCATGCTGAAGACTTGTGGATCCAGATGCCACTTGTGGGGATCTATGAGGTTTCTGCTTAGTTAGACTGCCAGAGTACTGTCCTTTCTTGGCAGGAACTGTGCCTGCAGATGAACTTGGTAAGTCAGTGCTGTGTCCCATAAAGCCATGGCTAGTCTGCAAAGGGGGAAATAATGCGTGCCCCCCCTGCTTGTTTATGTACCACACGACCATGGTATTGTCGGTCTATCAGTAGTTGTCCCGGATGAATTAGGTCCTTGAAGGCTGTCAGGGCATTTTGAACAGCTAACATCTCTTTTTGATTGATATGTAGATGCATTTGATTTGTGGACCAGGTGCCCTGAATGCCTCTTCCTGCCATGTGGGCCCCCCAGACATAATCTGATGCATCCGTCGTTAGGCTCTGCCTGGCTGGGGGTAGTGAGAATGGCTGTCCCTTGTTTTGGTGACAAGCCTTTGCCCACCATCGAAACTCCTGTTGCAGGCAGGGAATGAGAGTAATCCTTGTTTCCAGGCTGTGGCAATGTGTGTCCAGACACTTTTTAGGTACCATTGAAGTTTCCTCATATGCAGTCTTGCATATGGAATTAGTAGGATGCCATGAAGCCCAAAGCCTGCAGAATTTTTCTTGCAGATAACTGGCCCTTTGTTGCCATTTCCTTGAAATCGGTAGTCAGTTGCCTTTGTTTGTTTGGCATGAGATAAGCCATCTGGGCAGTTGTATTTAAGCTTGCACTCAGGAATATTATCTCTTGAGAGGGTACTAGTTTTGATTTATTTTCGTTGACTGTGTACCCTAGGCATGTTAAAAGTCCACAAACGCCAGATGCTGTAGTAGAATGTCCTTGTTCTCTGCTTGAATGAGGCAGTCGTCCAAGTAAGGATATATTTGTATTCCACTGTCTGCAGAAAGCAATTACTGGTGCCAGGCACTTTGTGAAGACCCTGGGCGCAGAAGATAAGCCAAAAGGCAGTGCAGAGAATTGGCAATGCCTCTTTAAGGTCTAAAGTCACGAGCCAAGCCTTTTGCCCAGCAAGGACAGAAGCTGCTGCAAGGTCAACATCTTGAATTTTGGTATATCCAGGAAAGTGTTTAGAATAGATAGGTCCAGTACTGATCTCCATGCTTTGTCCTTTCTGGGTACCAAGAACAGTCTTGAGTAAAATCCTTGTCCCTGCTCTTGCTGTGGCACCTGTTGAATAGCCCCCATGTCCATGAGGGATGAGACTTGTTTTTGAGCCTCTGCCCATTGATTTTTTGGCGGGTCTGGCCAACCGGTTGCCCTTGGCAGGGTATGGAAGTGAAACTTGTAGCCTTGTGACACTATGTCTAGAACCCATTTGTCCTGGGTTATAATGTGCCAATTTTGAGAAAAAAGTGCTATATTTTCCCCTACGGGTGCTGCCAGTAGATAAGTGCTTGGCACAGACAGGGGAAAGTCATTGGGACTGTTTCTTGTATGGTTGTGATTCATCTTCTCCACTTTTGAAGGTAGAAGCACCCCATTGCTTAGACCTATACGAACCTTGTGGCTGGGCTCTGCCTCTAGGGCATCTGGATCTGCCCCTTTGAGGTCTGTCTGACACTGGAAAGGACCAGTTCTTTGTAGGCCAGTGTCTGCTAAACCTAGGTGGCTGTACTTGTAAAAAATCTTTGACCGTTTGCATAGATTTAGCTTTGTCCTCCATTTTCTTTAACACCTCTTCTGCCTCAACACCAAACAAGGTATCATGCTGTAATGGTGCATCTAATAATTTAGCTTTGACATGATCAGGCACATTTTGTTCCTTTAACCAAGCATGCCTCCTAATTACAGAACCTGTAATAGCGGCCCTGCAGAAGGCCTCCAGAGAATCAAAACCACATTGCAAAGTATGCTTTCCAACTTGTTCAGCTGCATGCAATAAATCCTGCATTTCTTTGTTTTCTGCACATTCACAATTTACCAACATTTTCTGTTTTAGTGTCATGACATATTGCTGATATTTGAGCATATGAAACTGGCAGTTTAAGACTCTTATAGCCAAGGTAGCAAATGTGTAAATCTCCCCCCCCCCCATCTATCCAGTGCCCTAGAATCTCTGTCAGAGGGGGTACGGTTTTTTGCAGTGGAAGCCTTAACCCCTTTGGGACCCTGAGAAATAGTTTCTGGGTCTGCAGCTGGGTTTTTGAAAAGGAATTTATGAGTCAGGAACCCTGTAGTATCTGTCAGGCTTAAGAGGAGCCGGAGGTAAGGAGTCAGGTCAGACTAGACTCAGTTCATAGGTTAGTACTAGGCTAATTGCCCCTTGTGGGCCATTTTAAGCCTAGCCAGTTACCCCACGTGAGAATCAAACCCTGCACCTTGCGTTTGCCAGGTAAACACCTTAACCATTATGCCATCCTCCCACTTAAACACATCATCCACAATGTCTAACAGGTGGAATAGCTAGAGGCCTGTGTTGAGGTAGTAGAAGGAAGTCCCTGAGCCTACTCTTAGATTCTGAAAAATTTTGGCTCTCCCAGTGGAAATGCTCCCTCATGGTATGCAAGGTTTCCCCAAAGGAATAGTCCTCGGGAGGAGGAGAAGCTGAAGGAATAGATTCTTCAGCATCAGAATCCTCATGGGGGGGAAGAGAATATTCCTGATCAGAGGAAATGGAAACCTGATCTGAAGATTCATAGTCTGTCTCTTGCCTAGGCCTCTTACCAGGAGGGGAATGGGAACCCCTGATCAAGGTAATTAAGTAGTCAGTCATTTTGAGCATCAGTTTTTTGGGCATGGAGGCCTGTCCATGTGGCTGGTGAACTTGTTTCTTTGCCTTTAAAGGTGCTTTGGTGTTTGCCTTTGAAGCTGAAGTCGGTTTAATGTATAATTGTTTAATGCCTGAATACACCCTCAGAAGCCGATGCCTGCTCAGCAGGCTCCGGACCCATCTGAGGGAATAGTCTCGAGGCTCCAATACCTTGAGTTTCCAGCGACCTGACTGACTCCGTGGGAGTCGGTAGCGACCTCGACTCTAAAGTAGCGGGGCCAGAAGCTGCAAAAGTGCCTCACTGAGAACCGACGACTGGCTTAGGAGAAGCTTAGTCGGTTTTGGACCTCGGTTGCGTGTCTTTCTTTTCGCTTTTTGTGAACTCCGGTAGTCGGATGGCTATCAGATGACATTGTATAATTAATCTGTTTCAAAATAGCTTAATGCAAAATCGTACAGACGCTTAATAGTGCGTTGGTTAAATCTAGCACAAAACAGATGACTTGAAACTTCGTGGTCATGGCCTAGGCAAGGAATACTAAGAATGAAAGTCCTTATGAGGTATTTGCTTTTCACAAGAAATACAATTAACTTTTTCTGACATCGGTCTGGAGCAAGAAAAAAGTTTCCCCAATGGGGTACTTAGCTTTTAATAAAAACTTCGGATCTGAAACTCGAACACGAAAATCTCAGGAGTCGGCGACCGCACTTGCGAACTGCTTCGGGCACCACGCGGCAAGAAAGACTGAAGAAAATGGCAGCGGCTGCGTCTTTTATACCCCTGACGACCTGACGTCAGGGAAGGGGCGACAGCTTAATTTAGGACCTAAGACTTTGGAATTCCAGGCCGACTGAGGGCAACCTGCCAGCAGGATTACCCAAATGTAATGACTGCAACAGTGAAACACGAAGAACATCTTATAAGATACAAGTTTTGAATGACAAAACCAAGACTGATATTGTATAAAAAGTGTGCCTGAAGAATTTTAGAGTAAGGAGGGACAAAATAGTTATTTTTAATTTAACACACTAAACTTTTCAGACATATTCTATTTGAATAAAGTAGAGAGTTTATGATGCTGCATTTTCAGATGCTTTCTTCCATGGCGCTTGGTTTCAGAAAACCCCATGGTTCACATTAGTGAAAAATATGGGTGATTTCTGTGAACTGAATTCATTTCACCTGTCAATCATCATATAGCTCAGCAATTGGTCATAAATCACCTTTTTCCAGAATTTTTTTGATTACTCATGTCGACAGTTAATTACTGGCAGAATTTGAATTGACTATTGGGTAAGAAAGTTTAAAACTGCAAAGTTAGTTCAAACTATTAGCTAGAAGACTGCATAGGATAGGGCTACTCGCTTCCAAATAATTTGGAGAAAATATGAACATCTAGGAAGTCTGAATGACGACAAGTGTCAATTATGAAGAGGACCTCCTTGGATCCAAAATCCATAACGGAAGTGCTCAGTGTCACAGCCAAGGTCAGATCAGATACGGAGGCTGGTGCTGAGCTGACAAGTCATGGCTCAGAAGCAGGTCGAGTAATCTAATCCTGGTGTCTTGACAGAGACCCCCTCAGATCCTGGACACACAAAGATCCAAAGCAGGAGTAGAGTGCGTCAAAGAAACTGGAGTTGACAACCCAAGAAGGGAGACCAAGCAGCTAGCACTCAAATACAATGGCGCTGGTTCTAACAAGCAGACCAGAGAAAGACAAACAATACGAGTGGAAGGGTAGACTCTTACCCTCTTGGCGGAGGGGACGACGACCTCAAATGGATTGCAGCCTTTAGAAAGACCATCATCTAATTTCATTTTAAATTCCTACAAGACTATATGGACCTAGAAGCCAAGGAGTAGTCTGGAAGATCGGTACCCTGGCCAGTCAAGGGGGGGAGCAGGGACCAAATTCTTGGAAGTGACAGTTCTAGAAAAATAAAAAACCTGATCTGGCAAGTTGGGGTACAGTAAGAGGTAGGATCTGGATGGGATCCCACTCCAAAGCAAACGGAGAAGTTTTAGCATCAGAGAACCTTTGGGGCAGATTCTAGAAACCTTTTCCTACCCTCGAGTTCTTTGACGGACTGCCCCCGCATTCAAGTAAAATACATAATGTCCAATTTCACATAACCCACCTTGCTGCAATGTGGATGGCTCTCTCATCATCATACATAAGTCAATAAGATATTCACTTAATATCTAAAATTTTACTAATTCATTTTTCACCCTTCTCCCCAGCCTTTGTTTCTAACTTCTCTAGTTAATCCTCACCTAATTGCTTAGGGTCCTATTTAGGAATAGTCTGCTATGCACTTTATGCTCAGCAAGTCTTAAATCGAACAGGAAGCTATAAAACACAGTATGATGCATCCAAATCTACTATCTCAATCAATGTTCACTCAGTCACCACAAATTGTACTGTCATCTAGCATATGAACAACAAATTCTTATAACCGACTATGAACCTTCTGATGCATCATCTTCTTTTGGCTGTTCCGCTAAAGTCGCCACAGCGAATCATCTGTTTCCATTTCTTCCTGTCGTCTGCATCTTGCTCTGTCACACCAACCACCTGCATGTCCTCTCTCACCACATCCATTAACCTTATCTTAGGCCTTCCTCTTTCCTGTTACCTGGCAGCTTTATCCTTAGCATCTTTTCCCAATATACTCAGCATCCCTCCTCAGCACATGTCCAAACCAACATAAACTTGCCTCTCTGGCTTAGTCTCCAAACCTTCCAACCTGGGCTGACCCTCTAATATACTTATTCCTAATCCTGTACACCCTCATCACACCCAGTGCAAATCTTAACATCTTTAACTCTGCCACATCCAGACCTAATTCCTGTCTTTTTGTCAAAGCCACTGTCACAACCCATATAACATGGCTAGTCTCAATACCCTCTTGTAGACCTTCCCTTTCACTCTTACTGGTTTTCGTCTGTCACAAATCACTCATGACACTTCTCCACCCACTCCATTCTGCCTGTACTTCTTCACCTCTCTTTCACTCACCATTACTTTGAACTAGTGATCCCAAGTATTTAAACTCCTCCACCTTCACCACCTCTACCCCTTGCATCCTCACCATTCCTCTCCTCCTCATTCACACACAAATATTCTGTCTTAGCCCTGCTGACCTTCATTCCTCTTCTACAGCATATCTCCATCTCTAGGATCTCCTCCACCTGTTCCCTCACTATAGATCACAATGTCTTCACAAACATCATAGTCCATGAGGACTCCTGTCTGATCTAGTCTGTCAACCTGTCCACCACGGCAAATAAAGGGCTCAGAGCTGATCCTTGATGTAATCCCACTCCACCTTAAACGATCCGGCCACTTCCCACCACCCTCACCACTGTAACGCTTACCCTCGCATATCATGTACCACTCTTACATACTTCTGACACCTCACCATACAATACCACAACCTCTCTAGGCACCTGTCATATGCTTTCTCTAAGTCTACAAAACACAATGCAACTCCTTCTGACCTTCTCTGTACTTCTCACAAAACTCTCTGAACAAACACTGCATCTGTAGTGCTCTTTCCCGGCATGAAACCATACTGCTGATCACTAATCATCACGTCCCTTCTTAACCTAGCTTCCACTACTCTTTCCCATAACTTCATGCTGTGAATGATCAATTTAATCCCTCTGTAGTTACTACAGCTCTGCACACCCTTATTCTTAAAAATCAGTACCAAACAAGACATTATGTACTCACCATAACGCTCTCATGTATGTAGTCCATCTCGCCTCACATTCTTACCGTGGGTTTGGAGCAGAACCTTGGCTCCAACTCGGCCATACTCTAGCTCAAAGTCTTCAACTGGCTCGTGGCTAAGAAGTATCCCATGCTGCACTGCCCTTCCCAGATCTTGTTTGCTGCAAGCTCAGGCAATCACAACAGAAGCCTTGGAAACAGAAGGGGAGGCTCTAACCACCTTAGGAAGAGAGGGAAGAACAGCCACCTGAGAAGCCCCTTCAGCCTGGCCTACCTCCTGAGAGGACACATCCTGTAACAGTAAAGTCTCTCCTGAGACTCCAAAGAAACTCCTGGCAGAACCTCCGCCCACTGAGCCTTCTAAAGAACCGACGTCCGGGACCGTCGGTTCTTCCACTCTAGGCTTTGCTGCTTTGTCCTTGCGCTTTTGATCTAAGCGGGCGCCGGAGCATCCAACGGCATGTTATAATTACAACGCTTCCCAAAACTAACCTGGCACAGTCTAACCTTCTCTTAATAGTGCGTTTGTTAAATCTAGCACAAGAGGCATCCAACAGCGTCGTGCTCAGGCCCTAAACAAGGTATACACAAGGTATGGTAATCCCTATGAGGTATCTGTTTCCCACAAGAAATACAGTTATTCACTTTTTCTGACATCCGGTTAAATACTGAGGCAAGAAAAAACCAAAATATTCCCCAACGGGGTACTTAGCCAACTTTGATTCGGTCTGAAACTCCGACTTCAGAAAATTTCAGAACGCCAACCTGCACTCGCAAAACTGCTTCTGCATCGGACCATGCGGCAAAAAAGACTGAGGATATGACGTCGGTCATGCGCATTAGTACCCTGACGTCCTGACGTCAGACTAATGCGCCTTGACCGACGTCAGCCATATACTTTGGTATTCGGGCCGACTGGGACAGCGGACTACCCAATGGTTAGGACTGCAGCAATGTGGAATGAAGAACATCCACATTGCAAAGTATGCTTTCCAACTTGTTCAGCTGCATGCAATAAATCCTGCATTTCTTTGTTTTCTGCACATTCACAATTTACCAACATTTTCTGTTTTAGTGTCATGACATATTGCTGATATTTGAGCATATGAAACTGGCAGTTTAAGACTCTTATAGCCAAGGTAGCAAATGTGTAAATCTCTCCCCCCCCCCCATCTATCCAGTGCCCTAGAATCTCTGTCAGAGGGGGTACGGTTTTTTGCAGTGGAAGCCTTAACCCCTTTGGGACCCTGAGAAATAGTTTCTGGGTCTGCAGCTGGGTTTTTGAAAAGGAATTTATGAGTCAGGAACCCTGTAGTATCTGTCAGGCTTAACAGGAGCCGGAGGTAAGGAGTCAGGTCAGACTAGACTCAGTTCATAGGTTAGTACTAGGCTAATTGCCCCTTGTGGGCCATTTTAAGCCTAGCCAGTTACCCCACGTGAGAATCAAACCCTGCACCTTGCGTTTGCCAGGTAAACACCTTAACCATTATGCCATCCTCCCACTTAAACACATCATCCACAATGTCTAACAGGTGGAATAGCTAGAGGCCTGTGTTGAGGTAGTAGAAGGAAGTCCCTGAGCCTCCTCTTAGATTCTGAAAAATTTTGGCTCTCCCAGTGGAAATGCTCCCTCATGGTATGCAAGGTTTCCCCAAAGGAATAGTCCTCGGGAGGAGGAGAAACTGAAGGAATAGATTCTTCAGCATCAGAATCCACATGGGGGGGAAGAGAATATTCCTGATCAGAGGAAATGGAAACCTGATCTGAAGATTCATAGTCTGTCTCTTGCCTAGGCCTCTTACCAGGAGGGGAATGGGAACCCCTGATCAAGGTAATTAAGTAGTCAGTCATTTTGAGCATCAGTTTTTTGGGCATGGAGGCCTGTCCATGTGGCTGGTGAACTTGTTTCTTTGCCTTTAAAGGTGCTTTGGTCTTTGCCTTTGAAGCTGAAGTCGGTTTAATGTATAATTGTTTACGTCTGAATACACCCTCAGAAGCCGATGCCTGCTCAGCGGCTCCGGACCCATCTGAGGGAATAGTCTCCGAGGCTCCAATACCTTGAGTTTCCAGCGACCTGACTGACTCCACGTGGGAGTCGGTAGCGGCCTGCGACTCTAAAGTAGCGGGCGTCAGAAGCTGCAAAAGTGCCTCACTGAGAACCGACGACTGGCTTAGGAGAAGCTTAGTCGGTTTTGGACCTCGGTTGCGTGTCTTTCTTTTCGCTTTTTGTGAACTCCGGTAGTCGGATGGCTATCAGATGACATTGTATAATTAAATCTGCGCCCAAAATAGCTTAATGCAAAATCGTACAGACGCTTAATAGTGCGTTGGTTAAATCTAGCACAAAACAGATGACTTGAAACTTCGTGGTCATGGCCTAGGCAAGGAATACTAAGAATGAAAGTCCTTATGAGATATTTGCTTTTCACAAGAAATACAATTAACTTTTTCTGACATCGGTCTGGAGCAAGAAAAAAGTTTCCCCAATGGGGTACTTAGCTTTTAATAAAAACTTCGGATCTGAAACTCGAACACGAAAATCTCAGGAGTCGGTCGACCGGCACTTGCGAACTGCTTCGGGCACCACGCGGCAAGAAAGACTGAAGAAAATGGCAGCGGCTGCGTCTTTTATACCCCTGACGACCTGACGTCAGGGAAGGGGCGACAGCGGCCGACGCAGGACCTAAGACTTTGGAATTCAGGCCGACTGAGGGCAACCTGCCAGCAGGATTACCCAAATGTAATGACTGCAACAGTGAAACACGAAGAACATCTTATAAGATACAAGTTTTGAATGACAAAACCAAGACTGATATTGTATAAAAAGGAGTGTGCCTGAAGAATTTTAGAGTAAGGAGGGACAAAATAGTTATTTTTTTAATTTAACACACTAAACTTTTCAGACATATTCTATTTGAATAAAGTAGAGAGTTTATGATGCTGCATTTTCAGATGCTTTCTTCCATGGCTGCGCTTGGTTTCCAGAGAAACCCCATGGTTCACATTAGTGAAAAAATATGGGTGATTTCTGTGAACTGAATTCATTTCACCTGTCGTAATCATCATATAGCCTAGCAATTGGTCATAAATCACCTTTTTCCAGAATTTTTTTGATTACTCATGTCGACAGTTAATTACTGGCAGAATTTGAATTGACTATTGGGTAAGAAAGTTTAAAACTGCAAAGTTAGTTCAAACTATTAGCTAGAAGACTGCATAGGATAGGGCTACTCACTTCCAACAATTTGGAGAGAAAATATGAACATCTAGGAAGTCTGAATGACGACAAGTGTCAATTATGAAGAGGACCTCCTTGGATCCAAAATCCATAACGGAAGTGCTCAGTGTCACAGCCAAGGTCAGATCAGATACGGAGGCTGGTGCTGAGCTGACAAGTCATGGCTCAGAAGCAGGTCGAGTAATCTAATCCTGGTGTGGACACACAAAGATCCAAAGCAGGAGTAGAGTGCGTCAAAGAAACTGGAGTTGACAACCCAAGAAGGGAGACCAAGCAGCTAGCACTCAAATACAATGGCGCTGGTTCTAACAAGCAGACCAGAGAAAGACAAACAATACGAGTGGAAGGGTAGACTCTTACCCTCTTGGCGGAGGGGGGGACGACCTCAAATGGATTGCAGCCTTTAGAAAGACCATCATCTAATTTCATTTTAAATTCCTACAAGACTATATGGACCTAGAAGCCAAGGAGTAGTCTGGAAGATCGGTACCCTGGCCAGTCAAGGGGGGGAGCAGGGACCAAATTCTTGGAAGTGACAGTTCTAGAAAAATAAAAAACCTGATCTGGCAAGTTGGGGTACAGTAAGAGGTAGGATCTGGATGGGATCCCACTCCAAAGCAAACGGAGAAGTTTTAGCATCAGAGAACCTTTGGGGCAGATTCTAGAAACCTTTTCCTACCCTCGAGTTCTTTGACGGACTGCCCCCGCATTCAAGTAAAATACATAATGTCCAATTTCACATAACCCACCTTGCTGCAATATGGATGGCTCTCTCATCATCATACATAAGTCAATAAGATATTCATTTAATATCTAAAATTTTACTAATTCATTTTTCACCCTTCTCCCCAGCCTTTGTTTCTAACTTCTCTAGTTAATCCTCACCTAATTGCTTAGGGTCCTATTTAGGAATAGTCTGCTATGCACTTTATGCTCAGCAAGTCTTAAATCCAACAGGAAGCTATAAAAAAAAAACACAGTATGATGCATCCAAATCTACTATCTCAATCAATGTTCACTCAGTCACCACAAATTGTACTGTCATCTAGCATATGAACAACAAATTCTTATAACCGACTATGAACCTTCTGATGCATCATCTTCTTTTGGCTGTTCCCGCTAAAGGTCGCCACAGCGAATCATCTGTTTCCATTTCTTCCTGTCGTCTGCATCTTGCTCTGTCACACCAACCACCTGCATGTCCTCTTCTCACCACATCCATTAACCTTATCTTAGGCCTTCCTCTTTTCCCGTTACCTGGTAGCTTTATCCTTAGCATCTTTTTCCCAATATACTCAGCATCCCTCCTCAGCACATGTCCAAACCAACATAAACTTGCCTCTCTGGCTTAGTCTCCAAACCTTCCAACCTGGGCTGACCCTCTAATATACTTATTCCTAATCCTGTACACCCTCGTCACACCTAGTGCAAATCTTAATATCTTTAAGTCTGTCACATCCAGCTCTAACTCCTGCCTTTTTGTCAATGCCACTGTCGCCAACCCATATAACATAGCTGGTCTCACTACCCTCTTGTAGACCTTCCCTTTCACTCTTACTGGTACTCGTCTGTCACAAATCACTCATGACACTTCTCCACCCACTCCATTCTGCCTGTACTCTCTTCTTCACCTCTCTTTCACACTCACCATTACTTTGAACTAGTGATCCCAAGTATTTAAACTCCTCCACCTTCACCACCTCTACTCCTTGCATCCTCACCATTCCTCTATCCTCCCTCTCATTCACACACAAATATTCTGTCTTAGCCCTGCTGACCTTCATTCCTCTTCTCTCTACAGCATATCTCCATCTCTCTAGGATCTCCTCCACCTGTTCCCTACTCTCACTATAGATCACAATATCTTCTACAAACATCATAGTCCATGAGGACTCCTGTCTGATCTAGTCTGTCAACCTGTCCACCACGGCAAATAAAGGGCTCAGAGCTGATCCTTGATGTAATCCCACCTCCACCTTAAACGTATCCGTCACTCCCACCGCCGACCTCACCACTGTAACGCTACCCTCGTACATATCATGTACCACTCTTACATACTTCTCTGACACTCCCGACTTCCTCATACAATACCACAACTCCTCTCTAGGCACTCTGTCATATGCTTTCTCTAAGTCTACAAAAACACAATGCAACTCCTTCTGACCTTCTCTGTACTTCTCCGTCAAAACTCTCAGAACAAACACTGCATCTGTAGTGCTCTTTCCCGGCATGAAACCATACTGCTGATCACTAATCATCACGTCCCTTCTTAACCTAGCTTCCACTACTCTTTCCCATAACTTCATGCTGTGAATGATCAACTTAATCCCTCTGTAGTTACTACAGCTCTGCACATCACCCTTATTCTTAAAAATCAGTACCAAAACAAGACATTATGTACTCACCATAACGTTCGATGTATGTAGTCCATCTCGCCTCACATTCTTACCGTGGGTTTGGAGCAGAACCTTGGCTCCAACTCAGCCATACTCTAGCTCAAAGTCCTCAACTGGCTCGTGGCTAAGAAGTATCCCATGCTGCACTGCTCCCTTTCCCCAGATCTTGTTTGCTGCAAGCTCAGGCAATCACACCCCACACACACAACACAGAGAGGAAGAATCAGCCCAACAACAAAAGGTGTACTGAAACCAGAACTAAACTCTAGACCCTCAAGGAGGGGGAAGGCGGGAGGGGAAGAAAGAATGTGAAGCAAGATGGACTACATACATTGAACGTTATGGTGAGTACATACCTTCTTGATGTTATGTAGTCCAATCTCGCCTACATTCTTACCCTTGGGACAGCATCCCCAGCACCTGAACCTTGGGCGGCTCAGTGGAAAATACTCCTGAGCACTGTGGAACCAAAGGAAGATCTGCCTCTGGATATCAAATCCAATTTGTAGTGGCTGATAAAAGTGTGAGGAGATGCCCATGTAGCCGCAGCACAAATATTATCCATAGACATCCTGGCCTGAAATGCCGTAGAGGTAGACATTGATCGTGTAGAATGAGCCTTCACCTTAAAAGGTAATTCCTTACCACTTGAGGCACAAATGAAGGAAATACAACCAGAGATCCATCTGGATAAGGTTACTTTAGAAACAGGAGACCCAAGTCTGTTGTCTGAAAACGAGACAAATAGCTGATCTGATTTCCTAAGATCCTTCGTTCTATGTAAATAGAAACACAATTGTCTATGAACATCTAGCTGGTGGAATTTAAATTCTGCCTTATTAGAAAATTCTGGGAAAAACACAGGCAGCTCAATAGACTGGTTGAAGTTAATAACCAAAGCAACCTTTGGCATAAAGAAAGGATTTGGTCTGAGGGAAACCCTATTCTTGTGAAATACCAAGTAAGGGGGTCTAACTGACAAAGCTTGGAGCTCAGAGACTTGCCTAGATGAAGTGATGGCTACCAAAAAGATTGTATTCCATAACAAATATTTCAAGTCCCAAGTAGCTGCAGGCTCAAAGTGAGACGAAGTGAGACACTGTAGCACAAAATTGAGGTCCCATGCCATTACGGGATCAAAGACTGGGGGCTGAAGCATCATAGTGCCCTTTAAAAAAGCCTTACAAATTCTATGCGCCATTAGCCTGGGTTCATTAGCGACATGAAAGGTGGAGAGAGGCGCTGAGCTTTAATGGTTGCGGCAGCTGACCCCTGACTGAAAAGCATGGACAGAAATTCCAGAACTGATGAAACTGGTGCAGTGCAAGGGTCAATCTGCCTTTCGTGAGCCCAGATGGAGAATCTTTTCCATTTACTGGAATAAATCTTCCTAGTCAAAGGCTTATGGGAAGAAGACAGAATATGAACTACTTCCGGAGAAAAATGATGAAGCCTGACTAGTGATGGAACTGGAGTAGCCAAGTTGTCAACCGGAGGGTCTGAATAGAGGGATGGAACTGCCCTGACATACGAGTCAATAGGTCTGGCTGTGGACCCAGAATCCAGGGGTTGTCCATGAGATAGGGATGGAGAAAGGGGAACCAAATTTGACGAGGCCAGCGTGGAGCAATCAGAATCATTCTGCTTCCCAAGAATTGTGCTTTCTGAATAACCTTTGCTATCAGAGGAACATGTGGGAAGGCATAAAGTAGACCAGAGGGCCAATCGTGAAAGTACAGTTTTGTACCTACCATAAATGTAGATGTCCGATAGATATGCAACTGCAGTCATAACATATGGGTTGTCCTGCCTCAGGCAGCCCTCGGTCGGCCGAATTCCAAAGTCTGGGTCCGGCGTTGGCTGGTGTCGCCTCCACTCCGACGTCAACGGCTGGAGTATAAAGGCATCGGCCGACGCCATCTTCTTCAGTGTTTCTTGCCCCAGATGCCAGGTGCCCTCCTAGGAAGGCTAAATTTGGTGAATGGATAAACAATTCCAGACATGCACAACAGTAATAAACAGATACACCATAGGAAATACCCCCAGCTAAAAGGAACAGGGGGAATGGACCCAAATGAAGGAAAAGAGGGGAAGGAGGGAGGGAAAATCCGACTGCAGTTGCATATCTATCGGACATCTACATTTATGGTAGGTACAAAACTGCACTATGTCCTTCAAGAATGCAACTGCAGTCATAACATATGGGTTGAATACCATAGCCAAGCTGGGGGTGGATGGAGCTAAGGAAAGGATGGTGTAGCTAAAATGCCCTGCAGGACTGCCGAGGCAAAGCCTGCTCGGGATCTGGAGTATAAAGGCAGGTTGTAGTGCTTGGTAAATGTATGCACGGAGCCCCATGTAGCAGCCTCTAGAATGTCCTTTGTAGCCACACCTCTAAGGAAAGCTGTGGATGTGGCTATAGCTCTGGTGGAATGTGGCCTAATATTGGCTGGCACACTTTTTCCATGGTAGGAATAGCAGAATCTGATGCAGTGTCCAATCCATTTTGAAATTGTTTGCTTGGAGATTGCCTTTCCTTGTATTCCTGCAGCATAGGCTACAAACAGCTGGTCAGACTTTCTGGTGGCCTTAGTTCTGTCCAAGTAGTAGCGTAGTTGCCTATGTATGTTCAAGGTATGCAGTAGTCTTTCCCCTCTATTCTGAGGGTTGGGGAAGAAAGTGGGAAGGTGAATAGCTTGATTTAGAGACACCCTGGAAATCACCTTTGGCATGAAAGAAGGATTTGTTCTTAGAGAGAGACTGTCCTGATGGAAAATGAGGAAAGGAGGTACTGCCATGAGTGCCTGTATCTCCGAGACTCTTCTTGCTGATGTGACTGCCAATAGAAAAAAACGTTTTCCATGATAGAAATTGCATCTCCGAGGTTGCTGCTGGCTCAAAGGGAGGCTGATAATTTTTCCAGTACAAAATTGAGGTCCCATGCAGGTACTGGTTGTTTTCTGAGAGGCTTGATATTCTTTATCCCTCTCAGGAACTGTCTTAGCAAAGGATGTGAGAACACTGGTGGATCACAATTGTATCTTGCTGAGATTGCCGAAGCATGAATATTTATGGAAGAATATGAGAGTCCAGTTTGAAACATTTCTGCCAAGTATTCCAATATCTGAGGTATACTCAGTACTGTTGTATCCAGACCCCTGTTGGCAGCCCAGATGCTGAATCTCTTCCACTTGGCTGAATAGGCTCTTCTGGTGGATGGTCTGCGTGCTTCCAATAAGATGTCCTGAACTGCCTTGGAAAGATTGGAAGCCGAAGGAGTTAGAGTAACCTCCAGGCTGTCAGATGTAATGTTTTCAGGTTTTGGTGAACAGTCCTGTAGTTGTGTTGTGTTAGGAGTAGGGGCCATAGGGGCAGAGGCCACGGTTTGGTCTGAGTTATACTCAACAGCAATGGGTATCAGTGTTGCTTTGGCCAGTCTGGAGCTATCAAAATGCCTGTTGGTTGTTCTGCTTTGATCTTCAGGATCACCTTGGTCAACAGTGGCAGAGGAGGAAATGCATAAATTTTTAGGGAATTCCAGCTGAAGGAGAGAGCATCTGTTGTCCAGGCTAGTGCATGGAGAGTCCTGGTACAGAACTTTTCCAGGTGATGATTCGTGTGAGACGCAAATAGATCTATGTCCGGTCTTCCCCATGTCTTTGTTATTTGTGAGAAAATGTGTGGATGCAGCATCCATTTGTGTGGATCCAAGAAATTTCTGCTCAGCTTGTCCGCCAGTACATTGTCCTTGCCTGGCACAAACTGAGATTGCAGGTGTATTTTCAGACTCAGTGCTTTTCCCAGAGAATCATTGTTAGTCTGCAGAGGGGGTAAGAATGAGTCCCTCCCTGCTTGTTTATGTACCACATGACAGTGGTGTTGTCTGTCCTGATTAGTAAATGTCCTTGTTGCAGTGATTTTTCGAAACTCTCGATTGCCTGTATCACTGCCAGCATCTCTTTTTGGTTTATGTGCAGATGTCTTTCCTTTGGTGTCCATTGACCTTGAACGCATCTACCCTCCATGTGCGCCCCCCATCCATGATCTGAGGCGTCTGTTGTAATTATTTGACCTGCTTGAGGTCTGTTGAAAGACATGCCTTTGTTTAATTGACTTGCTTGAGCCCACCACAAGAATTCCTTTTGCAGACATGGAATAAGTGGGATTACGTCCTCTAGGCTTTGGCTGTGTTGGGACAGTACAGTTTTGTACCTACCATAAATGTAGATGTCCGAGAGACATGCAACTGCAGTCATAACATGTGGGTTGTCCTGCCTCAGGCAGCCCTCGGTCGGCCTGATTCCAAAGTCTGGGTCCGACGTCGGCTGATGTCGCATTTCTCTCCGACGTCAGAGCGGCTGGAGTATAAAAGCATCAGCCGACGCCATTTTCTTCAGTGTTTCTTGCCCCAGATGCCAGGTGCCCTCCAAGGAAGGCTGTAATCACAAAAAACAGGATTCCAAACAAATACATGAGCAATAAATCAAATACACCATAACAGATATCCCCAGCTAAGAGAGAGAGAGGGGGATAGGAGTGGACCCTAAGCATAGAGGGGTATGGAGGGAGGGAAAACCCGACTGCAGTTGCATGTCTCTGACATCTACATTTATGGTAGGTACAAAACTGTACTATGTCCTTCAAGAATGCAACTGCAGTCATAAAATGTGGGTAGAATACCATAGCTTAGCTGGGGGAGGAGGTATGCTCTAGGAGAGTGATGGTGTGGCAATCAAACCCTGCAGGACTGCCGAAGCAAAGCCTGCTCTGGATCTGGAATATAGGGGGAGATTGTAGTGTTTTGAGAATGTATGCACGGAGCTCCATGTAGCAGCTTCTAGAATGTCCTTTGTAGGCACCCCTCTTAAAAATGCTGTAGAGGTGGCTGTAGCTCTGGTGGAATGTGGTCTGACATAGGCTGGAACAGTCTTTCCATGAAAGGAATAACAGAATCTGATGCAATGTCCAATCCATTTAGAAATAGTCTGTTTTGAAATTGCTTTTCCTTGGACTGCAGGGGCGTAAGCTACAAGAAGCTGTTCAGACTTCCTACTGGCCTTGGTTCTGTCCAGGTAGTATCAAAGTGGTCTATGAATGTCCAAGGTATGTAAAAGCCTTTCCCCCTTATTCTCAGGATTCGGGAAGAAGGCAGGCAGATGAATGGCTTGATTTAGAGAAACCCTAGATACCACCTTTGGCATAAAGGTAGGGTTGGTCCTTAATGAAACCTGTCTCTGTGGAAAATAATAAAGGGTGGTATTGCCATTAGGGCCTGTAGTTCCGAAACCCTTCTTGCTGAGGTAATTGCCAACAGGAAAGCTGTTTTCCATGAAAGAAATTGCAAGTCAACTGAAGCTGCTGGCTCAAAAGGAGGTAGAGTCAGTTTTTCTAAGACAAAATTGAGGTCCCAGGCTGGCACTGGGACCTTCCTTGGTGGCTTAATGTTCTTGATTCCCCTGAGGAATTGTCTTAGTAAGGGGTGAGAAAAACAGGAGGATCAGTGTTGTATCTAGCTGAAATGGCAGATGCATGTATTTTTATTGATGAATATGAGAGGCCACTCTGTAACATATCTGCCAAATATTCCAAGATAAGTGGGATGTTCAGTAATGATGCATCATGCCCTTTGCTGGTATTCCAATTGCTGAATCTTTTCCACTTGGCTAAGTAGACCTTTCTGGTGGACGGTCTTCGAGCCTCTGTTAGTATCCGCTGAACTTCCTTAGAGAGAGGTAAGTTGAATTTATTTATGGGATCTCCCAGGCTGTTAGCTGCAGAGTCTGAAGGTTTGGATGCAGTGTTTCGAAATTGTGCTGAGTCAAAAGTAGAGGCCACTGAGGGAGGGCCCACCTCCTGGTGTGACATATGCTCCGTAGTAGTGGGTACCAGTGTTGTCTTGGCCAATCCGGAGCTATTATGATTCCCTTGGGCTTCTCTGCTTTGATCTTTAGTAATACTGAGGTCATCAGTGGCAGAGGTGGGAATGCATAGATTGCTAGGGAGCTCCAGTTGAATGAAAGAGCATCTATTTTCCAAGCCTTTGGATGGTATGTCCTTGTGCAAAATTTTGGTAGTAGATGATTGAGGTGAGAGGCAAATAGGTCCACTTCTGGCTTGCCCCATGTCGAAGTGAGTTGTCTGAAAGCCTTCTGATGCAACCTCCACTCGTGTGGATCTGTGAAATTCCTGCTTAGGCTGTCCGCCAACACATTGTCTTTTCCTGGAACAAACTGTGATTGTAACTGGATGTTTAGACTCAGTGATTTCTCCCAAAGCTGCATTGTCAGTCTGCAAAGGGGATAAGAGTGAGTGCCCCCCTGCTTGTTTATGTACCACATCACAGTGGTGTTGTCTGTCCGTATCATTAAGTGACCTTGCTGGAGTTGGTTTTGAAAAACCTCGATAGCATGCATTACTGCCAGCATTTCCTTTTGATTTATATGCAGATGTGTTTCCTTTGGAGACCATTGTCCTTGTATACATCTGCCTTCCATGTGCGCCCCCCATCCGAGGTCTGAGGCATCTGTAGTCATGGTCTGTGTTATCTGTGGTTTTTTGAATGACAAACCTGTGTTTTCCTTGCTCACCGAAGCCCACCATAGGAATTCCTTTTGTAAGCATGGAATGAATGGTATGATTATGTCCAAGTTGTTGCTGTGCTGAGACCAAACGCTTTTTAGGTACCATTGAAGCTTTCTCATGTGTAGTTTTGCTAATGGAACCAGTAGAATGCAGGATGCCATGTAACCCAGGGCCTGTAGGAATCTCCTTGCAGTCATCTGGGTGAGTTTTGCTAAATCTTTGAAGTATTGAGTTAACTTCTCTTGCTTGTCTTCTGTCAGGTAAGCCATTTGAGAGGCTGTGTCTAGTTTGGCTCCTAAGAAGATTATTTGCTGGGATGGCTGCAGTCTTGACTTTTGGAAGTTGACTGTGTATCCCAGAGTTTGAAGTAATCGTATGACATATTCCAGATTTTTTGTCAACATCAGTTTGTCGTCCGCTTGTATGAGGCAGTCGTCCAGGTACGGGTAAATTTGTATACCCTGGAGCCTGCAATGAGCAATTACTGAAGGCAGGCATTTTGTAAACACTCTGGGCGCAGTAGATAAGCCAAATGGCAATGCTGAGAATTGATAATGCTCTGGCCCTGCAAGAAATCTGAGGTATCTTCTGCAACTGTGTCTGATAGGGACATGCAGGTATGCCTCCTTGAGGTCCAGAGTAATCAGCCACGACTCCTTGCCTAGCATGGGAAGGAGTTGTTGCAGAGTCAGCATTTTGAACTTTGGTACTATGAGAAAGGTGTTTAATGCGGACAAGTCCAGTATTGGTCTCCATTGAGTTTCTTTTCTTGGAACAAGGAACAGTCTTGAGTAAAATCCCTGTTCTTGTTGTGGAACTCTTTCTATTGCTTTCATTTGAGTTAGCAGAGATTTGCTTGATAGCCTCTGCCCTTTGATGTTGTGGTAGATTTGGCATGCCTTGTTTTCTTGGTAGGGTATGAAAATGAAACCTGTATCCTCGGTCTATAATGTCCAAAATCCATTTGTCCTTTGTCAGTCTGTGCCAGTTTTCTGCAAACAGAGATAATTTTCCGCCCAAGGGAGCTTCTAGTTGTTCCCTGGTAGGCGGTAGTAGAGGAAAGTCATTGAAATTGTGGTTGTTGGGCAGGAGAAACCCTCGTCACCTCTTTGGTTTCCTGGCTGCCATTGACGTCCCCTGTAAGGGCCTCTGTATTGGCCTCTTCCTCGGCCATGTCTGTTCTTACCCCTTTGAAACTTTTCTGGATTAGGAAAGGACCAGTTTTTTGAAGGCCAATTCCTACTGAATCTGGGGGGTTGAACCTGTAGGAAATCCTTTACAGTTTGAACTGATTTTGCTTTTTCTTCAATGGTCTTTAGCACATCCTTAGCATTTGCACCAAAAAGCTAGTTCTTTTCCAAAGGTGCATCCAGAAGTTTTGCTTTTACATGATCTGGTAGAGGTTGATCTTTTAACCAAGCATGTCTTCGCATCACTGCCCCTGTCATAGCTGCCCTACATGAAGCTTCCAGTGCATCATATCCACACTGCAGGAAGTGATTGCTTACTTGCTGAGTGTTATGTACAGCTTCCTGCAAAGTCTTCCTGTCTAAAGGATCAAGAGAAGCTAGTGTTTTTTGTAAATCTTCTGAGAGATAATCCTGATATTGGAACATATGAAAAAGGCAATTTAAAGCTCTCATAGATAGAGTAGTGGAAGTGTAAACCTTTTTACCCCATCTCTCCAAGGACCTTGCCTCCCTATTGGAGGGCAAAGGATTTTTAGAGGTGGAGGCTGAAACTCCTTTAGGCCCCTGTGAAATAGTTTCCAAATCAACAGTATGGGCCCTGAATAAATGGGAATGAGTTTCTGGGACCCTGTAATACCTGTCTGGCTTGGCTGGTGCAGGAGGGAGAGTATCAGGGGTAGCACTAGAATCAGAATACAAATCATCCAGAACATCAAGTACCGGAGGAATAGCTAAGGGCCTGTGCTGAGGCTTCTTAAGGAAAGTCCTAAGGCGTTTCCTGGAATCAGAATATTCTTGGCCCTGCCACTTGAAATAAATGTTCCTTCATGGTGTGCAGAACCTCCCCAAAGGAAATATCCTCAGGAGGGGAGGCCGAAGGAATGGAATCTTCTGCATCTGAGTCCTCATAGGTCTGGAAGAGCTCTTCCTGGCTATCAGAGTGGACAGAGCCCTCAGAGTCTTCATCTGAAGGAGTAGGGTAAGAGGGTTCAACCCGGGGCCTTTTATCAGGAGGAGGCTGGGATGCTCTCTCTGGATGGGTCTGTGAACCTCTAATCATGGAAATTAAATCAGCAGCCATGGACATAATTTGTGTCTCTGGAGTCGGCTGAGGTAAGGCTCTAGAAGTAATATGCTTTGTTTTGCTGGCTGCCTTAGCCCTAGTGTAGGCCTTAATAGACATGGCCATAGGAGGCCTGGCAGCTCCACGTGCAAGAGTGACCTTGTCTACAGCAATGGTCTCGGGCATCTCCTCGGTTTCGGTATCCGGAGGAAAATCTATAACTGGCGGAGTAATGTCTGGAATCGGAGTAGTCGGTACTGCGGGGTCTTCGGTTCGGAGCAGTGGAGAGACCGTCTCAGAGGGAACCGGAGCACTCGCGCTAGGTTTTGGCGTGGAGTCGGTAGTAGACGCGGGCCGAGGATGTCGGTCCCGGTCTTTTCGCTTTTTGGGAGTTTACGATGTCGGAAGATCCAACGGCATGGTATAAGCAAATTTATCGCCGAAAAAGTCTTCAGCGAACTCCGCCCGGCGCCTGAGAGTGCGCTTGTTGAAGCGAGCACAGGCTACACAGGCCGAGACGTCGTGGTCTGGGCCCAGGCAAGGGAGGCAGTAAGAGTGGAAATCCTTGAGGTATTTGTTTACCACAAAAAAGACAATTGTTAACTTTTTCAGTAATTTCTGACATCGGCTGAGGCAAGAAAAGGTCCCCAATGGGGTACTTAGCTTTTTTGATGACTTCGGTATCGTAGAATACAGGAGCTGACCGACCGGCACTTGCGAACTGCTTCTGCTTCGGGCACCGCGTGGCAAGAAAGACTGGAGAAAATGGCGTCAGCTGACGCTTTTATACTCCAGCCGCTCTGACGGAGAGAAATGCGACATCAGCCGACGTCGGACCCAGACTTTGGAATCCGGCCGACCGAGGGCTGCCTGAGGCAGGACAACCCACATGTTATGACTGCAGTTGCATTCTTGAAGGACATCATAAGCTTTTCAAATACCATTGCGGCTTTCTCATATGAAGTCTTGCCAAAGGTATCAGAAGAATGCATGATGCCATGAACCTCAGGGCCCGCAGGATTTTCCTTGCAGTCAGCTGGGAGAGCTGTGCTAGGCCTTTGAAGTACTCCGGTAACTGCTGCTGTTTTTCCTCTGTGAGGTAGGCCATTTGTGCTTGTGTGCCCAGTTTGGCTCCTAGGAAAATATCTGTTGGGATGGCAGTAGCCTTGATTTCTGAATGTTGACTGTGTATCCCAAGGCCTGTAGTAATTGCATGACATAGTCCAAGTTTTTTATTAAGGTTTGTCTGTTGTCTGCTTGTATGAGGCAGTCGTCCAGGTAGGGGTATATTTGAATTCCCTGGAGTCTGCAGTGTGCCACTACTGATGCCAGGCATTTCGTGAACACTCTGGGCGCAGTAGATAAGCCAAACGGCAATGCTGAGAATTGATAGTGCTCTGTCCCTGCAAGAAATCTGAGGTATCTTCTGCAGCTTTGTCTGATAGGGACATGCAGGTATGCCTCCTTGAGGTCCAGAGTGACCAGCCAAGACCCCTTGCCCAGCATGGGAAGAAGTTGCTGTAACGTCAGCATTTTGAACTTTGGCACAATGAGAAAGGTATTTAGAGTAGACAAGTCCAGTATAGGCCTCCATTTGTTTTCTTTTCTTGGAACAAGGAACAGTCTTGAATAAAATCCCTGGCCTTGTTCCTGGGGAGGTACCTTTTCTATTGCTTTTATACTTAATAGCTTTGAAACTTGAATGAGCGCCTCTGCCCTTTGATGATGTGGCAGATTTGGCATGCCTTGTCTTGTAGGTAAAGTATGGAAGTGGAATCTGTAACCCTTGTCTATTAAATCCAGAATCCAACTGTCCTTGGTTAAGGTATGCCAGTTTTTTGAGAATAAGGATAATTTTCCGCCCAAGGGTGCTTCCCTCTGATCCCTTGTAGGCGGTATGAAAGTCATGTCATTGTGATTGTCCTTGTGGTGCAGCAGGACTGGCTGCAGCACTTCTTTGATTTGTAGGTTGCCATTGGCGTCCCCTGTAGGAGCCTCGGTATTGGCCTCGACCTCGGCCACGCCTGTTCTTTCCCCTTTGAAACTTGTCCGAGTCTGGGAAGGACCAATTCTTTGAAGGCCAGTTTCTACTGAATCTGGGTGGCTGAACCTGGAGGAAATCCTTGACTGTCTGTACTGACTTAGCTTTTTCCTCAATGGACTTCAACACATCTTGTGCATTAGCACCAAAAAGCTTCTGTTTTTTCAGAGGTGCATCAAGTAACTTTACTTTGACATGGTCTGGCAGTGGCTGATCCTTTAACCAAGCATGTCTACGTATCACAGCCCCAGTCATAGCTGCCCTACATGAAGCTTCCAATGCATCATAACCACACTGAAGAAAATGATTGTTAACCTGCTGAGTGTTATGTATGTGATCCTGCAATGCCTTTCTATCAATAGGCTCAGGAGAGGCTAACTTTTTCTGTAAATCATCCAGTAAAAAATCCTGGTTCTGAAACATGTGAAAAAGACAGTTAAGGGACCTCATGGCTAGGGTGGTAGAGGTATAAACTTTTTTACCCCATCTCTCCATAGACCTGGCTTCCCTATCCGCTGGCAAAGGGTTCTTGGCAGTGGAGGTAGCCACTCCCTTGGGACCCTGTGAAATAGTTTCTAAATCCACGGTGTGGGCCTTAAAGAGATGTTTGTGGGTGTCAGGGACTCTGTAATATCTGTCTGGCTTAACAGGAGCAGGGGGGGAAGAGTGTCAGGGTTAGCACTGGAATCGGAGAAAACATCATCCAAAACATCCATTACAGGAGGAATAGCTAAAGGTCTGTGCTGGGGAAGCTTTAGGAAGGTACGGAGCCTTTTCCTGGAATCAGAGAATTCCTGACCCTACCATTGGAAATGTTCCCTCATTGAGTGAAGGACTTCACCAAATGAGAAATCCTCTGGAGGAGAGGCAGAAGGAATTGATTCCTCAGCATGAGAATCCTCATAGGCCTGGAAGGATTCTTCTTGAATATCTGAATGCTCAGAATCCCCAGAGGCCTCATCTGAGGAGAGGTTTTCAGTCTGCTCAGTTCTAGGCCTTTTCTCTGCAGGAGGCTGAGAACCTCTGTCTGGGTGAGGCTGAGACCCCCTGATAAGGAAAATAAGGTCTGCAGCAACAGACAATCTGTTTATCAGAAGAGGGGGTCTGGACAGCAGGTTTAGGATGGGCCTTGGCCTGGCTGGCGGACTTAGCACGTGCAAAGGCCTTGATGGACATAGATACAGGAGGCCTAGCAGTTCCACGTGCAGGAGTGACCTTGTCCACCGGAATGGTGTCGGGTAAATCAAGAACTTCGGTATCCGGAGGAAAATCAACAACCGGCACCAAAGAGGTCTCCGGGACCGAAGAAGTAGATAACGCTGTGTCGCCGGTCTGGAGCGGCTGAATCACCGCTTCCGTAGGGACCGAAGCACTTGGAGGGTCTAGGAGTAGTATCGGTAGAGGACGCGGGCCGAGGATGCCGGTCCCGGTCTTTGCGTTTCTTGGAGGATTGAGCTGTCGGTTGATCCGACGGCATGGTATACGCGAAGGATTCGGCAAAAAAGTCTTCAGCAAATTCTGCCCGGCACCTGAGTGCACGCTTATTAAAGCAAGCACAGGCAGCACAGGCCGAGACGTCGTGGTCTGGGCCCAGGCAAGAAAGACAGTAAGAATGGGAGTCCTTATGAGATATTTGTTTACCACAAGACAAACAATTAACTTTCTCAATTTGTTCTGACATCGGCTGAGGCAAGAAAAAATGTCACCCAACGGGGTACTTAGCTTTTAGATGACTTCGGTACTGAAAACACAGGAGCTGACCGACCGGCACTTGCGAACTGCTTCTGCTTCGGGCACCGCGCGGCAAGAAAGACTGAAGAAGATGGCGTCGGCCGATGCCTTTATACTCCAGCTGTTGTGGCCGGAGGAGGCGACACCAGCTGACGCCGGACCCAGACTTTGGAATTCGGCCGACCGAGGGCTGCCTGAGGCAGGACAACCCATATGTTATGACTGCAGTTGCATTCTTGAAGGACATCTAGAGCGTCCCTGGGTGTCTACCCCTGAGGGGGCATAAGGGTTAAGTAGCTGCTGCACTTGGTATTGAGGGGACTGGCAAACAGATCGCAGCAAGGCTGACCCCATCTGCAGAAAATCTGCTCCGCAACCTGCTTGTTTAGGGACCACTCATGAGGCATCAGAATAACTCTGCTCAACCTGTCGGCAATCATGTTGGATTTCCCCGGAATGGGCGTTGCCACAAGAAAGCGTTGGGAAGACACTGCCTACTGCCACACTCGAATAGCCTCCCTGCAAAAGGGATACGACTTGGTTCCCCCATGTTTGTTCAGATACCATACCACTGACATGTTGTCCGAGTGGATTGCAATCGTCCCGAGAGGAGGAAAGCTCTGGAGTGATTGCAACACTAATAGCACTGCTCTCATCTCCAAGACATTGATATGCAAATGTATCTCGTGCTCTTGCCACGTGCCTTGGACTGTCCTGACGAGATAATGACCCCCCCACCCAATCTGGGAGGCATCTGTGGTCACAGTGGCAACGGGAGGAGGTGGAACAAAGGGCTTGAGATTGCTGGTCTGAAACCACCAACGCAGATCCTGCTTGCACTTGTCTGTGATCATAAGATGGGAAAGCAGAAGGTGTTGTAAGGACTACTGAGCAAAGAGCAGCCACTTAAGAAGCCTCATGTGTAGTCTTGCAAGAGGGACTAGCATAATTGTGGCAGCCATTGTCCCTAACAATTTGAGAACCATTTTTGCCTTAACCTTTTTCAGTGGAAGCAACGTGCAAGACCTGTTGTTGCAAAACCTGAATTCTTTCTTGTGGTAAGAAAGCCCTCATGAGCACGGTATCTAACTCAGCGCCTATAAAGCTGACACGCTGCGAGGGCAACAAGGCAGACTTTTCCCAGTTTAGTGTGATACCCAATCGTTGACACAGCGTAATGGTAGCGTCCCTGGTCTGCAGTAGTAGATGCCTGGTGGTGGCAGACAGGAGTCAGTCGTCTAGGTAAGGAAACACTTGGAATCCCCGACGTCTCAAGTGAGCCTTCAGCACTGCCATACATTTGGTGAACACCCTGGGGGCTGTGGTGAGACCAAAGGGCAGGGCTCGAAACTGAAAATGACTGGCTCCCAGCCGTTAGCGTAAATGACTTCTGGATGTCCTGTCCAACTCTATATGGTAGTAAGCATCCTTGAGGTCGATGGAGCACATCCATATTTCTTTCCCCAACAATGGGAGAATAGACTGCACAGTGACCATTCGGAACTTGGACTTTACATGGAGGTTCAAGCGGCTGAGATCCAAGATGGGTCTCGGGTCCCCTGTTCTTTTCGGCACCAAAAAGAATCTTAAGTCCTTAATCTGAGCTGGTCTGAAGGGACATGCTGGATGGCTCCTTTTGCTAGCAGCTTTTGAACTTCTGAAGCTGAGGAATCCCTTTGGGTGGAGCATCTGGGATTCTCATGGTTGGCAGGGGATGAGAAGAGAAGGAAATAAGATATCCTCTGGAAATTATCTTGAATACCTACTCGTCCTGGGTGATGCCTTGCCAGGCGTCTGGGTATAGAGAAATGCGACCCCCGACTGGCTCTGGAGAAGCGCAGTTGGGCCTCCCATCAGGAGCGCGGGTAGGAGGAACAGCGAAAGGAATCGTGGTTCCCCATGGTTATGCGGGCCTCCTCTGCCTGTACGGCGGCATCTGAGTTACCACCCCCTCCCTTGCCTCTGGAGGGGGAATCACTGTGAGTCTTGAAAAAACCTCTGCGGCTTTCTGAAAAAGTTATGTATTCACCGTAACGTTCCATCTGAGTAGGTAAACTTCATTTGTCATTAACCTGTGAGTTTCGGATCAGACACGGATCTGAGCCGGCAACATACCAAGCAAAAAGATCCGAGCTCCAAGCTCCTCCCCCTTACCCATACTACACCGCAACCTCCTTCCAATCCTCAGATCGTGTTTGCCACCTGCACATAATAACAAAACAAACTAACAACCTGAGACACCTGACTCAAGGACAAAGTAAAGCTCATAAGTCCGAACCTCTAGCTCAGCTAAATAACCAAGGTCAGGGGGAAGGAGGGAGGGATGGTTGCTGACAAATGAAGTTTACCTACTCAGATGGAACGTTATGGTGAGTACATAACTTCTTTATCTGAAGTAGTTAACTTCATCTGAACAGCAACCTGTGGGACAGAGTCCCCAGCTACCCGAAATCTTGGGAGGCCCTTAAGGAAGGATATTCCGGAGCACTGCAGAGCCAAAAGCAGCCCTTCCTCTAGACAGCAAATCCAGTTTACAATGAGAAATAAAGGTGAGAGGATGCCCAGGTAGCCGCTGAACAAATGTCATCCAGGGAAACTCTAGACCAGAATGCAGCAGACATTGCCATAGAATGTGTAGAATGAGCATGAACTCCCATTGGTTCTGGTAAGCCAGACTCTATGTATGCTTCTAGGATACAACTCGAAATTCACCTGACGAGAGCCACCTTTGAAACTGGTTTCCCTAGAAAAGGCTTAGCAAAGGAGTCAAAAAGTTGATCAGATTTAAGAAAGACGGCCGTCCTGTGCAAATAAAAACATAACTGTGAACATCCAGCAAATGAAGTTTATATTCTCCTTTGTTCTGGAAATTAGGGAAAACGACAGGAAAATTAATGGACTGATTAATGTTAGTCTCGGAAGCAACTTTAGGGAGAAAAGAGGGATTGAGTCCTGAGAGATACCCTATCCTTATGAAACACAAGGTATGGAGGTTTGATACATAGAGCCTGAAGCTCTGACACTCTCTTGGCTGAAGTAATGGCTACCAAAAAGGCAGTCTTCCATGACAAGAACTTCAGATCAACGGAAGCTGCGGGTTCGAATGGAGGCACAACTAACGCCTGAAGAACCAAGGTCAGATCCCACGGCAGGGATGAATTTCTAACAGGGGGTCTCAAAAGAAAAGTGCCTTTTAGAAAGGTCTTACAAATTCTGGCAGCAGCGAGAGAACCAAAGTTGCCCCCAATATGGAAATGGCAGCCAGCTGAACCTTCACAGTAGATGAGCTGGCCCCTTGCTGAAAAATATGAGACAAGACTTCCAGTACCGCTGGAATAGGAGCAGTGAAAGGATCCAAGTTCTTTCGTGAAGCCCAAATGGAAAAACGTTTCCATTTGCTACTGTAAATCTTCCTGGTAGACGGTTTATGTGCCGCCACCAGGATAGACTTGACTAGGGAAGAGATACCGGGAGTCCTGGGAATTGATCAGCCAAGCTGAGAGCTTGAGACAGTCCAGGTTCGGAGGAGCCATTCCAGAGGGATGAGAAATCAGATCCAGAATGGGATCAAAGATCGAGTGGAGCTATGAGATGAGACCGCAGCAGGGGAACCAGACTTGAGGCCAGAATAGGGCTATGAGGATACTCTTGCTCCCCAACCGGCGAGCTTTCTGCAAAAATTTTGTCATAAGCGGAAGTGCAGGATACGCATAAAGAAGACCGGGTGGCCAAGCATGGACTAGAGCATCTCTGGGGGCTTCCCCAAAGGAGGAATTAGAGCGAAAAACTCGCTGCACTTCATGTTGGAAGGCGATGTGACGAGATCACAGCAAGGCTGACCCCACTTCAGGAAGATCTGTTCCGCTACACAAGGATTCAGAGACCACTCGTAAGGAGAGAGGATAGTTCTGCTCAATTTGTCCGGCAGTATGTTGGACCAACCCTGAATGTGCGTTGCTAACAGGAAGCGGTTGGTGGAAATCTCCCATTCCCAAACTCATGGCTTCTTGGCAAAAGGGGTAAGACCTGGTTCCCCCATTTGTTGATATACCAGACCACTGACATATTGTCCAACTGGATAGCAATAGTCCCCGGAGGAAGAGAGGCATGAAGGGCCTGCAACGCTAAAAGGACCGCCCTCATCTCCAGGACATTTATATGCTGGATGGTCTCGGTCTGAGTCCACGTGCCTTGGACAGCCCTGCCCGCACAATGCCCCCCCACCTTAGGTAGGAGGCATCTGTGGTCACTGTGGTCTGAGGTAGGGACATAAAGGGTAGTCCCTTCCTGAAGGGCTGGGGATTAAAGCCACCACATGAGGGAGTTCCTGCAAACCCTGCTGAGGGGAATCGGGAAGTCTAGAGGATGGTGTAGAATAGACCACTGGGCTTGCAACGTCCACTGTAGAACCCTCATGTGCAGACGAGCGTAAGGAATCAGATTGATCGCTGCCGCCATGGACCCCAAAGCTCTCAGGACTAATTCTGCTGGGGGAGCAGGGGACTGAAAGAGGGCTAGCACATGCATCATGCTGTGAAGTCTGTCTGATGTTAGGAAGGCCCTTGCCTGGAGGGTATCTATCCTAGCCCTTATGAAGTCTAACAATTGAACAAGCTGGAGGAAAGACTTCTTGACATTTATAGCGATCCCCAACCGGGGTGATATCCAGAGAAAGAAATCCCTGGCTAGAGAAAGTAGATGCCTGGTGGGGGCGGTGAGGAGCCATTCGTCTAGGTACGGAAAGACCTGTATGCCCTGGAGCCTCAGGTGGGCCTCCACAACTGACATGTCCTTGGTGAACACCCTGGGGGCTGTGGTGAGACTGAAGGGTAGGACCCTGAACTGGTAATGACTGGCCCCTAGCCGAAAGCGGAGAAACCTCCTGGACCGTCTGTCCATGAGAATATGGTAGTACGCATCCTTGAGGTCTATGGAGCACATCCAGTCCTCCTCCTGCAAGAGGGGCAGGATGGATTGGAGTGTGACCATCCGGAATTTCTCCTTGGCAATGAAAAGGTTCATTGTTGACAGGTCGAGAATCGGCCTCAAGTCCCCCGTCTTTTTTGGCACCAAAAAGAACCTGGAGTAGATGCCTGATCCGGACTGGTCTGGAGGCACATGCCGGATGGCGTTTTTTTTCTAACAGCTTTTTTATTTCCAAAGCCGCGGCCTCCCTCTGAGTGGGACATCTGGGAGATGCCTTTAGTAAGGGGGCTTGTTTATGAAGGGAACTGAATAGCCTCTGGATATTATCTGAAGCACCCAGCGATCTGTCATGATGGACTCCCATTGAGTCAGGTGCGTCGAAAAACACCCCCCAACTGCCTCCAGAGAGGAGCAGTCGGGCAACCCCTCAGGGCTGCTGTGTGGGTTGGTCGGAAAAGGGTTCCCATGACCCGAAGTTCTTCAGTCCCCCCTCTGCCTCTGGGCCAGCATCCACATTGTCCCCTTCTGCCTCTGGGCCGGCATCCACACTGTCCCCCTCTGCCTCTGGGGGAGAAGTAGTCCTGAGTGTTCCGGGCCTGCTGAGATTTCCGGAACCACATCATCTTCTGTCCTCGCTGGTTCCTGGAGAAGGACCTTTGAAGGGTAGAGAAGCGGATTCCGACTGCTGACAGCGTTTTCCTGTCTTTCTTGCTCTGGACCAGCGTCTCGTGGACTGTCTTCCCGAACAGTGTCGACCCGTCAAAGGGTGCATTCGCGAAGGATGCCTTGAAGGACTCCGAGAAATCACAAAGCCAAAGCCAGGCATGACGCTTTAAGGCGATACTGGACCCGCTAGCTCTAGCGGCTCCCTCCATGGCATGGGAAAGTAGCTGCATAGAAGTATTAGACACTGACTTGAGAGTGGCCATACGAGCCAAGAAAGCCTGTTTATCCTTGGCCGACATGGACTCTGGGGGAGACTCGGCGTACTATTTGACCAGGTCTCGCTGCAGTGTGATTACATGGGCCAAGTAATTCAGCGCCCTTATAGAGAAGGTAGCTGAAGCAAAAGTCCGCTTTCCAATACTGTCCACTGCCCGAGACTCCTTGTCAGGGGGATGGACCGAAGAACGTTCCTGGGCGCGTTCCTTTTTGCTGGCAGCCGCCACCACCATGGCATCAACCGGGGAACCCTTGCTCCACGTAGCTCTGTCTGCAGGGTGACTAAGTACCTTATCGGGCCTTCTGAGTATCGGCTCGAGTGTCCGGCTCCTTCCACGCCCTGGTGGTAATCAGGTCGACCAGGTGGTCGGTTGGAGGGGGACACACACACCCAAGAGGTAGATGGGCCTGTGTCGAACGCCTCCATGAATATCCACAGAGGAAGGTTTTTGGGTGAACCCCCCCCCTTTGATGGAGTATTTCCATAATGTCACCAAAGGAGATGTCATCGGGGGGGGGGGTGATCTGGGGGAACTTCCCCTCCCTCCAAATTGGTATCCTCGGTGAGGGACTCAGGGGAGTCCAAGTGCCTCTTTTGCACAGGCTTTTGTGAGACCTCCTCGGGGAGGGCTCTCTGAGGGGGGGCTCACCAACAGATTCATGTTCCTCCAGGGGAACTGGCTGGGGCATCAATGACACAGGCTGTCCCTTGGGGGAACTAGATGATGGAGGACAAACTGAGCTGCAAAGGAGCGGGAACGGACCCTGTGGAAAGATTGAGGGGTCTCGATCCTCCAGAGAGAACCCTCTCCACCACGTCAAGGGGAACCGGCCTCTCTAAGACAGGTGGCCGGGACCCTCGGATCAGACGAGGGGATTGGTGCCGAAGCGGTCGGACCAGAGAGGATGGTGTGCTCCGACTGCAAAGGAGCATAACACCCCCCCCCCAGGATCCGATGCCCAACTCTCGGCTCCAAGAGCTCAGATCCTAAAGCGGATCAGACAAGCTCGAGGGCATGGCCGGCGATGAGGTAGCAATAACCATCGGCACCGACCCCAAGGCTCCTCGGATCTGAAGACTCTGAAATCTGGTGGTGGATCGGAAGAGGAGCTATTGGGGTGAACAGCGGAGCAACACTCCCACCTGCATCTGAGTTTGCAAGAATCGACGCATCATCCGGTCCATATCTGCCTCAGATGCTGCGGGTAGACCTGGAGGAAGCCGCCAAAGCCGGATGGGAAGGCCGATGCGACGACCTCGAGGCTGGTCAGGTCTCCTCCTCTGGCTCCGGAGAGGAACGTGGCAAACGGAGCCATGGGGCGGAAGGCTTGGAAACTCTCAAGGGAGGAGAGACAACTTTAGCGGGAGGGGCTGAGGGGTCCAGTTCAGCCTGCTGCTTGCGGCTTTTCTCTCTCTCTCTCCCCCTTCTCTCTTTTTTGTTCTTCTGGCCTCTCGTTCTCCCTGAGACAAGGTGGGAGGGTGAGTCCCAGACAGGGGAAGAGGGCCGGCCGGCTGGCTGGCAGCCGCAGCTGTCGCTACAGAGGGGGAAGGAGAAAAAGCTGATTCCGCAGGTAGAAGACCCGCCAGAATTAGCTTGTTCCTCCTATCTCGTAAGGCTCGGGGGTTGAAAGCCGCACAGATCTGGCAGCCCAAAGAAAGGTGCAGAACGCCCAAAGCAGATCACGCACTGAGTGTGACCATCCGCTGGCGACAGATTATGGCCACACTCAGAGCACTTCGGCCATGCTCTAGACACACACGCACACCTAAAGGAGGGAAAAAGGGGCCTACTAAGGGATGGACAACTACCAAAGGTGAAGGGGGAGATAAAGGCTAGGGAGAATGGACACCCGAAGAAAAAAATAATATACATACACATACACACACACCCAAAAACTAGGCTTAAAAAAAAGTTGGTAGTAAAAAAAAGATTGCTACACTTGCCTGGACCTCGACGAATCCCGTGCTTCGCAAAGCCATGGCAAACGAGATCTGAGGATTGGAAGTCGGTTGCAGTGTAGTATGGGTAAGGGGGAGGAGCTTGGAGCTCGGATTGTTTCGCTTGGTATGCTGCCGGCTCCGATATGTGTCGGATCCGAAACCCACAGGTTGCTGATCAAATGAAGTTGACTACTTCAGATCCATATTTTCCCACCTTTCTGGCCTTGGGATAAGGTCTAGAAGGCATGGAAAAACGGCCTCCCACAGCAGACAGGGTTTTTCCTTCCTGCTCGCACCTAGTGAGAGTATCCCTCACCTTGGTTCCGAATGATGAACCGTCAAATGGGGCACTGGTGAACGCAGACATGAAGGTCTCCGCGAAATTACACAGGCGCATCCAGGAGTGCCTAATAAGAGAGACTCCTAAACTCACTGCCCTACTCGCTCTGTCTGCTGCATGTGAGATCAGCCTCATGGAGGAGTTAGTAATGGAATTTAGGGTAGACATCTGGGCATTGACCTTCTGAGCCACTGCATCAGAAATGTTACCCTGCAGAGACTCTCCAAGCTCTTTTAGGAGATCTCTTTGGAGCAGTGTAAAATGTGACAAATAGTTCAGCAACTGCAGAGTAAAGGCCGTTGAAGAAAACATACGCTTCCCATAATGGTCCATGGTCCTAGACTCCTTGTTAGGGGGATGGACGGTAGATGAAGTCTCAGCTAGTTCCTTCTTGGTGGCTGCTGCCACCACCATGGCATCTACTGGAACGCACTTTGAGAAATTCCTTGTCAGCGGGGGCGGACAGAAACTTGTTGGGTCTCCTGGGGACTGGTTCCACAGTGTCAGGGGTTTCCCCACACCCTTCGGCAAACAATATACAGGAGTTCATCGAACGGGGGAGAAACCCAAGAGGCGGAGGGTTGAGACCCAAAGGCCTTCAGGAACACAGACTCCTCCTCAGAGGGAGATTTGGAGGGCCAGTCGCCTCTCTGCTTCAAGATCTCCATGATATCTGAGAAAGAGACATCTTCAGAGGACAACTTGGGGGACCCCTCTGACTCCTTGAGGTCGGTGTCCAAAGTGATAGACTCATCCTGGGAGTCTATGTGCTTCCTCTTGCACACACTTTTTGGGGGGACTCTTCAGGCAAACACTCTGGGGAGACCTCAAAGTTGGGGACCACTCGTGGAGGTATCCTGAGGCCTTGGGTCTCCGCTGTCCAAGGACAGTGTGTGATAAGAAACTGCTAACAATGCTGGAGAGGGTAGAGTGTCGGTGCCATCAGACGCAGCTGAGGACCTGGCCAGCATGCTCCGCATGACCTCGAAAGCTGATCCCCCCCCCCGGCTCCGGAGAGCGACCAATCGTGGAAGCCCTCGGAGCCGAAGGGATAAGGTCCGAATCAGAGGCAGGGCCCAAGCTCACCCGTGCTGAAGCACCGAGTGGGAGGCTCTGAGCTCAAGATCGACCCGAGACCTCTCCCTCGGGTCCGACCAAGGAACTAAGAGCCCTAGACCCAGAGGACTGAGCCGACAGGGTCGGAGCAGAGATCGGAACAGAGATGCCAGGATGGGCTACTGGAGCCGACGTAAAGGCATCAGACAGAACCGACAACTCTGACTCCGAAGGCAGAAAAAAGCTCGGAGGAGGAACATAAAGTACAGTTTTGTACCTACCATAAATGTAGATGTCCGAACTGGATAGCATCTGCAGTCATAACAACTGGGTTGTCCTGTCGTCAGGCAGCCCTTCGGTCGGCCGGATTCCAAAGTCCGGGTCCGGCTTCGGCTGATGTCGCACTTCACCCGACGTCATCTCTGCTGGTCTTCGGGTATAAAGGCATCAGCCGACGCCATTTTCCTCAGTGTTTCTTGCCCCAGATGCCAGTTGCCCTCTTGGAAGGCTAAATGTTGGGTAAATGCCAATGTTTCCAAAAAGATAGAAGGCAAACACAAAAAATAAGCATGTATGTACATATATACAAACAAATACACCATAAGAGACTCCCCCCCACCAGCTAGCTATTAGGAGGGTAAATACCCTAGGAGTACCACAGAGGGGAAGGAGGGAGGGTAATCCTGACTGCAGATGCTATCCAGTTCGGACATCTACATTTATGGTAGGTACAAAACTGTACTATGTCCTTCATGGATGCATCTGCAGTCATAACAACTGGGTAGAATACCATAGCCAACTAGGGGAGGAGGGAGAATAGATTATGGTGTGGTTAGGATCCCTTGCAGTACCGCAGTGGCAAACCCTGCTCGGGATCTGGAATACAGAGGTAAATTATAATGCTTGGCAAATGTATGCACGGAGGTCCAAGTAGACGCCTCAATGTCCTTTGGTTGCCACTCCTCGTAAGAAGGCTGTGGTAGTGGCTGTTGCCCTTGTAGAATGAGGCCTTATGTTCTGTGGAATTGGTTTTCCATGGAAGGAGTAACAGAATCGTATGCAATTTCCTATCCATTTGGAGATTGTCTGTTTGGAAATAGCTTTTCCTTCCCTTCCTGTTGCATAGGCTACAAAAAGCTGGTCAGTTTTTCTGTTACTTTTTGTTCTGTCCAGGTAGTAGCGTAGCTGTCTATGTACATCCAAGGTATGCAGCAGTCTTTCCCCTCTGTTTTGTGGGTTGGGGAAGAAGGTAGGTAGGTGGATTGCCTGGTTTAAAGACACTCTGGATACCACCTTAGGCATAAATGTAGGATTAGTCCTCATGGACACTCTATCTTGGTGGAAGATTAGGAAGGGTTGTACTGCCATTAGGGCCTGAAGTTCAGAAACCCTCCTTGCTGAGGTTATTGCCAGTAGGAAAGCAGTTTTCCATGATAGATGCTGTAGGTCTGCTGTTGCTGCTGGTTCAAAAGGTGAGTGTCAACTTTTCTAGCACAAAGTTCAAATCCCAAGCTGGCAATGGTGGTTTCCTAGGAGGTTTTACATTCTTGATCCCTCTGAGGAACTGCCTGAGTAGAGGATGTGAAGAGACAGGTGGATCAAAGCTGTATTCTGCTGAAATAGCTGATGCATGTATCTTGATGGGGGAATAGGACAGGCCTGTATGTAGAAGCTCTGCCAAATACTCCAGAATGTTAGCAATATCTATATTTGACACATCTTTTCCTCTTTCAGCACTCCAAATGACAAACCTTTTCCATTTTCCTGCATAGTTCCTTCTTGTTGAAGGTCTGCGGGCTTCAAGGATAATGTCTTTAACCCTTTGGGAAAGTTCTGGATTAGTTGCTGCTATGTGATGTTCCATGCAGTCAGTTGCAACGTTTTTAGGTTTGGATGCATGATGCTGTAGTTGTTCTGAGTTAACATCAAAGGCATCAGGGTATTGACCACATTGTGTCCCGAGACATGCTCCTCAGCAATGGGTACCAGTGTTGTCTTGGCCAGTTCGGAGCCATCAGGATTATCCTTGGGCGTTCCTCCTTGATTTTTAGTAATACCTTGTGTATCAAGGGAAGAGGTGGGAATGCATATGCTGTCAGACCTTTCCAGCTGAAGGAGGGCGAATCCACCTTCCCTGCAAGTGGGTGGAATGTCCTTGTGCAGAATTTTTTGAGCTGGTGATTGAGAGGGGAAGCGAACAGATCTATCTGTGGCATTCCCCATTTCTTTGAGATGGTCTTGAAGATGTCTGGGTGTAGCATCCATTCGTGAGCATCCGAGGTGGTTCTGCTTAACATGTCTGCTAGAGTATTCTCCTTTCCCGGTACAAATATTGCCTGTAACTGGATGTTGTAGCTGAGTGCCAGGTTCCAAAGGTCCAAAGTCATTCTGCATAGGGGGTATGCATGAGTGCCTCCCTGTTTGTTGATGTACCACATGACTGTGGTGTTGTCTGTCCTTATCATCAAATGGCCTTCTTTGAGAAATGGTCTGAATTTTTGGATTGCCAGTTTTACTGCCAGCATTTCTTTTAGGTTGATGTGCAGGTGAAGCTGATCCTGCGTCCACAATCCTTGCACGCATTTGTCCAGCATGTGAGCCCCCCATCCTAGGTCTGAGGCCTGTTGTGATGGTTTGGCTTGCTTGATAGTTGTGAAAGGGTAGGCCTGGGTTTGACTGGCATGCTTGAGCCCACCATAGGAACTCCTGCTTTAGGCATGGGATTAGTGGAATTTCTGCTTCTAGGCTGTGCCTGTGTTGGGACCATAAATTCTTTAGGTACCACTGTAGTTTTCTCATATGTAGTCTGGCATGTGGAACCAAGATTATGCATGATGCCATGAAGCCCAAGGCCTGCAGAACTTTTCTTGCTGTTAGCTTGTTTTGTCTTGTTAGTGCCAAGAAGTAAAGAGGGAGTTCTTTTTGTTTTTCTGCAGTTAGGAATGCCATTTGTTTTACTGTGTCCAATTCCGCGCCCAAGAATGTCCTTGTTTGGGATGGTATCAGCCTTGACTTTTGTAAATTGACTGTGTATCCCAGTGCTTGTAGCAAGTAAATGACCCTTTGTAAATCTGTTGTCAGCTTGCTTTTGTTGTCCCCTTGCAGCAGGCAGTCGTCCAGGTATGGATAAATTTGGATTCCCTGTAGTCTGCAGTGGGCGATTACTGATGCCAGGCATTTTGTGAATACTCTGGGCGGAGTAGATAAGCCAAAGGGCAATGCTGAGAATTGATAGTGCTCTGATCCTGCAAGAAATCTGAGGTATCTTCTGCAAATTGGTCGAATGGGGACGTGCAGGTATGCCTCCTTGAGATCTAGAGTTACCAGCCAACACTTCTTGCCCAGCATGGGAAGAAGCTGCTGTAGGGTCAGCATTTTGAATTTTGGGACAATGATGCATGTATTTAAGGTGGACAGGTCGAGAATAGGTCTCCAACTTTTTTCCTTTCTTGGAACTAGGAATAGTCTGGAGTAGAATCCTTTGCCTTGTTCTGTTATTGGTACTCTTTCCACAGCTCTCATCTTTGTTAATTGCATTATCTGCTGTAGAGCTTCTGTTTTTTGATTTGGAGGCAGGTTTGGCATTCCTCTTTTGACTGGTAAAGTGTGGAAGTGGAACCGGTAACCTTGGTCTATGGTTTGCAAAATCCACTTGTCTTTTGTGATATAGTGCCAGTTCTTCGAAAATAAGGTTAATTTTCCGCCTAATGGTGCTGCTATTTGTTCCCTGGTAGGCAGAGTTAGAATCAAGTCACTGTGATTGTGCTGTTGTAGTGGTAGTGGCTGTGTCTGTGCCTCTGTTATTACCTTGCCACTGTCGTCCTCTGTAGGCACCCCTCTGGATTGATTTCTGCCTCTGGAACATCTATTCCTGCCCTTTGGGATCTTGTGGAGTCAGGAAAGGACCAATTTTTGGCAGGCCAGTTCCTGCTAAACCTTGGGGGCTGAACCTGCAAGAAATCTTTAACCGTTTGTACAGATTTTGCCTTTTCTTCCATTTTCTTCATTACCTGCTGGGCAGGTGTACCAAACAAACTGGCCTTATCCATAGGAGCATCTAATAACTTAGCTTTAACATGATCCGGTAAGACCTGTTCCTTCAGCCATGCATGTCTTCTTATCACTGTGCCAGTCATGGCTGATCTAAATGAAGCCTCCAGTGCATCATAGCCACATTTTAAGGAATGGTTACTAACCTGTTGTATGTTATTTACCATTTCTAATACATATTTCTTATCTATAGAGTCATCAGAGGATAGCTTTTTAGTTAACTGATCAAGCATAAACTCTTGGTATTGTATCATGTGAAACTGACAGTTTAAAGCTCTAGCTGAGAGAGTAGCTGAGGTGTAAACTTTTTGCCCCATCTGTCTAAAGACCTGGCTTCCCTTTCAGAAGGAATAGGGTTTTTGCTGTGGTCGAGGCTACTGCCTTAGGCCCCTGGGATATAGTTTCGGGGTCTGCAAGTGGGGCCTTGTATAGGTGATGATGAGTGTCTGGCACCCTGTAAAATCTATCTGGTTTGGCAGGGGCTGGAGGTAAGGAATCTGGTGCAGTGCAGACATCATTAAATGCATCGTCCACAACAGAGAGGACAGGAGGTATAGCTAAGGGCCTGTGTTGTGGAAGGTGCAGAAAGTCCTAAGTCTTTCTCTGGAATCTGAGAAATCCTGTTCCTGCCATTGGAATTGTTCTCGCATGGCATGTAAGGTTTCCCCAAAGGAGAATTCTTCTGGTGGAGAAGCAGCTGGAATGGATTCTTCAGCATCTGAGTCTTCATAATTGGAGAAAGGAGCCTCTGGCTGGTCTGTAATATCTGAGTCATCCGCAGAATCATCAGAGGACACAGGCTCGGGGGGCTCTGCTCTAGGTCTCTTTTCTGGGGGCTGAGAGGCCCTGTCTGGGTGAGATTGAGATCCCCTAATTAAGGATATTAAATCTTCTGCCAGAGTAAGCACTTGTGAACTAGAAGTGGGCCTGGTTGAGGGGGGTTTAACAGGCACTGATTTAGTAGATTTGGCTGCTTTAGCCCTGGCAAAGGCCTTAATAGACATGGCTGCAGGAGGCCTAGCAGCACCACGTGCTGGGGTAGAGACATCCAAAGGGATGGTGTCTGATAAGTCACTAGTAACCACTGTTGTAGGTAAAATTTCTGAGGCCGATTCAAGTAAGGTAGCAGGAACCTCAGTAGTAGTCATTGATTCAGCTGTACTTTGATCAGTTTTCTCGGTTTCGCCGAAACCGAGACACTCATGTTTGCTTAACCATGGTTTCGGCCGAAACAGCGACCGCGAGTGTCAGTCTTTCTTTGCGTTTTTAACAATTTGGGTAGTCGGAGGATCCGGCGGCATAATGTACGCAAAATCTGAGCGAAAAACTGTTCAGCAAACTCCGACCGACGCCTAAGCGTTCGTCGGTTGAATGAAGCACAGGCCGAACAGGCTGCTACATCGTGGTCTGGGCCTAAACAAGGCAAACAGTAAGAGTGGAAATCTTTATGAGGTATTTGTTTCCCACAAGTTAAACAGTTACTGACTTTTTCTGACATCGGCTGTACCCAACGGGGTACTTAGCTTTTAGAAGTCTTCGAAGTAGTATTCAGTAGTAGTAATCTCTGGATCTGACCGACCGGCACTTGCGAACAGCTTCTGCTTTGGGCGCCACGCGGCAAGAAAGACTGAGGAAAATGGCGTCGGCTGATGCCTTTATACCTGAAGACCAGCAGAGATGACGTCGGGTGAAGTGCGACATCAGCCGAAGCTGGACCCGGACTTTGGAATCCGGCCGACCGAAGGGCTGCCTGACGACAGGACAACCCAGTTGTTATGACTGCAGATGCATCCATGAAGGACATCAGGATGGATGGGTGAGGCTCCGGGGCTGATTGGGCTGGAGCCAAAAACAATTTGGCCAACACCGGTGATTGGAGCAGTCTCTGTACCACTCTATCCACATCATCGTCCGAGAGAGTCCTGGAGGACCTACAGGATAAGGTCGGAGATCTGGACCTCCCTACAGGAGACTTACGAGAAGGAGAAACCGGTCTAGAAACTGGAGACGGGCTCCGAACAAGTATCTCCGTCACCGAGAGACTGGGAGCCGATGTTGACTCGGTCAATTCACCCACTTCCTCCGGCCCCAAAGCCAATGGAGCCAAAGAAGCTAAAGTAGACTTGGCAACTTTCTCTGGTGGCTCCGATAAAACTGACTGAGCAGGAGGGCGTTTTTTTTTATTTAGAGGTCTTGTCTGCTTTAGGAGAGGACTTAGAACTGGAAGTCCCCTTCAAGTCTTCTTCGAAGGAGGGTTTCAGTAATCCCTGCAGAATCAGTTTGTTCTTCCTCTCTTGAAGAACGCGTGGGCTAAAGGCATGACAGAACACACAGAATTCTTGGAGGTGGATAGCCCCCAAGCAATACACGCACACAAAGAGTGCCCATCAGTAATAGACATTTTATATCCACACATTACATTTTTTGAAGCCCGAAGGCTTGTGTTCTTTTGTAACCTTAGACATATTGGTATGACACTGCACACAATATCAGAAGACAAACCAGACACCAACAACAGAAAAGCGTGGGAACTATGCCTCTAAATTAAACGGTCATAGAACAATAAACACCACAGGGAAGAAAGGACCTCTAACTTAAATGGCCCTGACAAACAAACAAGGGAGGTCTAGGTCCAAGTTAAATGACCCTAGCCCAACGGAACAGGGCAACACCGGAACAAGCACACACAGGGAAACTTCGACACACACAACTAGAAGGGAGGACTAGGTCCTCTAACTGAAACGGGCCTAGCCCATAAGAAGGGAAGGAACGCAAATGGGATACAAAGACAAAACGCCAAACAGGCTACGCAAACAGTTTTATCAAAAAACAGAGACTAGCTATGAAAATAGCTTTTGCAGCAATAAACTACTAAAAAGCAGAAGAAAAGTTATACTTGGCCACGGCCAAGAGCGAGACCACGTCTGAGAGTAACGAGCGGCAAACGAGATCTGGGGAAAGGGAGCAGTGCAACATGGGATACCTCTTAGCCACGAGCTGATTGAAGACTTCGAGCTAGAGTATGGCTGAGTCGGAGCCAAGGTTCAGCTCCGAACCCACTGGTAAGAACGTAAGTGAGATTGGACTACATAACATCACTTTCTCTATTC
Source organism: Protopterus annectens (assembly GCF_019279795.1). Taxonomy (NCBI): domain Eukaryota; kingdom Metazoa; phylum Chordata; order Ceratodontiformes; family Protopteridae; genus Protopterus; species Protopterus annectens. The sequence goes on along the minus strand of NC_056732.1, from coordinate 1,501,779,759 downwards.
CTCAGGCATCCTCTCACTTTCCAAGATTTCATTAAACAATCTGGTTAGAAACTTCATTGCCATTTCACCTAAACACCTCCATGCTTCCACAGGTAATGTCATCTGGACCACCAGCCTTTCCATTCTTCATCGTCTTCATAGCTATCCTTACTTCCTCCTTGCTAATCCATTGCACTTCATGACTCACTATCCCCACATCATCCAACCTTCTCTCGCTCTCATTCTCTTCATTCATCAACCCCTCAAAGTACTCTTTCCATCTGCTCAACACACTCTCCTCACTTGTGAGTATGTTTCCTCATTATCCTTTATCACCTTTACCTGCTGCACATTTCTTCTAGTTCGGTCCCTCTGTCTAGCCAATCGGTACAGGTCCTTTTCTCCCTCCTTAGTGTACATGTACCGAAGGTACAATGTACCTTCTGATGCAAAAGCAAAGAAATATACATCAAGTTTTAAACCCAGCCAATATATGGCTCACTTGTTTTAATTATCAACATACGTCAGCTTTTTCATCACTCAGTCCCATCGGGAAAGGAATAGTTGTGTAAAACCTTACCATAACCAAAGATGTCCTTCTCCTCTATGTTGCAGTATTCTAGTTGTGGGATTTCCTGCCCTCAGGCGACTCGTACGTTGGCTCCTATACCAAAACTTCAGCCTGGCTGTTGCAGCGTGAGTGGGACGTCAGACGTAAGGCCATAAACCAGGGGCCTTAAATGTGACATCTGCATGCACAATCCTCAGAACTTGAAAGCCAGCAGGTAGAGAAGACGGCCCAGCAGGAGGAATGCCAGTGGGGACAGGTGTGTGGCCTTGGTGTCATTTAATAGCTTAATTATATCCAGGACTTAGTTGGGACTAAAGGAGAAAATATGGGGGTACTGGTGGGTGGGAAGGATTACTGCAACATGGAAGAGAAGGGTATTTAGAAGTTATGTACTCACCATAACGTTCCATCTGAGTAGGTGACTTCATTCGGATGCAACCTGTGGGTATCGGATCCGACCTCGGATCCGAGCCGGCAATTCAAAAGCTTAGGCTCCGAGCTCCTAGCTCCTCCCTCTTACCCATAACCCCTTGCCAAGCCCTGACTGACCTCAGATTGAGTTTGCCTCAAAATACTGACAACAGTACACTAAAACAGCATAAATACTCGCTCTATAAAGGTCAGGGGGATGGAGGGGGGGATGGTTGCATGCGAATGAAGTCACCTACTCAGATGGAACGTTATGGTGAGTACATAACTTCTAAATCTGAAGTAGGCAGACTTCATTCGTCTGCAACCTGTGGGACAGAGTCCTAGCTACCTGAATCTTGGGCGGCCGTCATGGAAGGATGTTTCGAGCACCGCTGAGCCAAAGGATGCTCTTCCTCTAGAAACAACATCCACCTTGTAATGAGAAATAAAAGTATGGCGAGGCCCAAGTAGCTGCAGCAGATATCATCCAATGATACACGGGACTTAAAGGCTGGCGTGGAAACTGCCCTAGTAGAATGAGCCGTAACCCTCTGAGGAGCAGGTCTACCTGAAGTGTCATATGCCTGCAGAATACAATTAGCAATCCACTTAGATAGTGTGACTTTGGATACTGCTTTACCTAGAGCAAATTTAGCAAAGGAGCGAACAGCTGATCTGATTTCCTGTGACCAGCTGTTCTGTTAATATAAAACGTAATTGTCTATGAACATCGAAGGAAAGCAATTGGTATCCTCTTCTGTTTGAGTACTTGGAAAAACACAGGTAAATTGATTGACTGGTTAATATTGGATTCAGAAGAGACCTTCGGAAGAAAAGAAGGATTGGTCCTGAGGCACACCCTATCAGGGAAAAAAGAAAGGTAAAGGCGGCTTGACGCATAGCGCCTGAAGCTCAGACACTCTTCTGGCTGAAGTGATAGCTACCAGGAAGGCAGTCTTCCAGGAAAGGTACTTTAAATCAGTAGAAGCTGCAGGCTCGAAGGGAGGAGCAGTAAGGGCTTGCAGAACTAAAGACAAGTCCCAAGGTGGTACAACCTCCTTGACTGGAGGCCTCAACAAAAAAACTCCTTTGAGAAATGTTTTGCATAATTTCGCCGTCATAAGGGGAGCTGTGTCATGACCAATGTGATAATGCGAGACAGCTGCCAATTGTACCTTAATCGTGGAAGAACTAGCCCCTTGATGAAAGAGGTCTGTTAGAAAATCCAGCACCGCTGACATAGGTGCCGAGAAAGGATCCAAAGTTCTCTGTACTGCCCAAATAGAGAATCTCTTCCATTTACTCCGATAAACCTGCCTGGTGGAAGGTTTATGAGCTGCCACTAAAATGGCCTTGACCGGTGATGAGATACCGGGAGTCCTAATTAAGGATGGAACTGGAGCAGCCAAGCTGTCAACTTCAGGGTCCGCAGATTGGGAACTGACATTCCCAGAGGGTGGGAGATGAGATCCGAATTGGATCCAGAATCCAGGGTGGATTGATTTTGTGAGACCATCTGAAGGGAACCAAGGTTGTCGAGGCCAGAACGGGGCAATGAGAATCATTCTGCTCCCCAAACTGTTGGCTTTCTGCAGAAGCCTCTGCATCAGAGGAAGTGGAGGGTAGGCATAAAGGAGACCGGGAGGCCAAGCATGCACCAGAGCATCTCGGGAACTCCCTGGTGGGGAAGCAGAGCGAAGAAATTGTCGCATTTGGCGTTTGAGGGAGAGGCAAAAGATCGCAACAGGGTTCCCCCAAGAGGACAAAAATCTTCTTCGCTACTTGAGGATTGAGAGACCACTCGTGTGGAGAAAGGATGGTGCGACTGAGCTTGTCCGCAAGGATGTTGGACTTTCCTGGAATGTGCGTTGCTACCAGAAAGCGTTTGGTGTAAATTGCCCATTCCCAGACTCTCATGGCCTCTCGACAAAGGGGGTAAGACCTGGTTCCTCCCTGTTTGTTGATATACCAGACTACCGACATGTTGTCTGTCTGTATCAATAGTCCCTGAAGGAAGAGCGTGGTGAAGTGCTTGCGCTAGGAGCACCGCCCTCATTTCCAGGACATTTATATGCAATAGCGTCTCTGTGGGATTCCACGTGCCTTGGACAATCTTTCCGAATGCCCCCACCCGAGGCAAGAAGCGTCCGTGGTCACTGTGGCTCGGGAAATGCAGCGCAAAGGTCTCCCTGCCAGGGGCCCGGAGAAAGAAGCCACCAAAGAAGGAGTCCCTGCACGCCTTGCTGACCGCAATCGGAGCGTTTAGAGAGGAACAAAGGGGACCACTGAACCTGAAGGGTCCATTGAAGAACCCGCATGCGTAACGAGCATGAATGAGAAGCGGAATAGCTGCCGCCATAGAACCTAGGGCCCTCAGGACCGAAGCTGCAGTTGGAGATGGTTGCAGGATCGCTGTCACATGACACTTCAGGTTGGCAATACGGTCTGGGGTGAGGAAGGCTCGCATTGATCTGGTGTTCAGTCTTCCTCCTATGAAATCTATAACTTGTGTGGGGTTCAGTAAAGATTTCTCCCAGTTGATCGTGATGCCCAGCCTTGGTGCTAGTTGAAGAAAGTAATCCCTGGCTGAGCACAGAAGGTGCCTTGATGATGCTGTCAGGAGCCAGTCGTCCAGGTACGGAAAGACCTGTAATCCCTGGAGCCTCAGGTGGGCCGCAACATCTGGGAGGCTGCGAGATTTGGGAACCTTGAATAGGGGAATTGAATATCCTCTGGATATGACACGAAGCACCCAACTGTCTGTTGTTATGGACTCCCAAGAAGTCAGGTGCCTCGAAAACCGCCCCCCGACTGCCTCCAGAGACGGACAGCCGGGCAACCCTTCAGGGCTGCTGCGTGGGTCTATCAGAGAAAGGTTCTCTGGACCCAAAGTTGCCAGGAGCCCCCCTGCCTCTAGCACGACGACCTCCCCGTCCTCCTCTGCCACGGAAGGACTGGTTATCCGGAGCAGGTTGGGACTGCTGCGACTTCCGGAACCACATCTTCTTCTGTCCCTTTTGGTTCTTAGAGAAGGACCTCTGGGGAGCTGAGAAGCGGACTCCGACGGCAGACAGCGTCTTCCCGTCCTTTTCGCTCTGGACTAATGTCTCGCGAACAGTCTTGCCAAACAAGGCAGAACCATCGAAAGGGGCATTCGCGAAGGTCGCCTTGAAGGGCTCTGCAAAATCACAATGGCGGAGCCAGGCCTGTCGCCTCATGACTAGGCCTGCTCCGCTGGCCCTAGCGGCTCCCTCAGTAGCATGAGAAAGCAGCCGCATAGATGTATTGGAAACCGATCTGAGAGTGGCCATTCGGGTGGAGTATACCTGTTTATCCTCACTCGACATGGACTCGGGAGATGCAGCGTATTCTTTAATCACATCCCGCTGCTTCCTATTGTCATGTCCCATGTAGTTCAGCCCTCTCAAGGACAAGGTTGCTGAACTAAAAACTCGCTTCCCAATGCGATCCATCGAGTGGGACTCCTTGCCGGAGGATGCATGGAGGGACTCTCCTGGGCCAATTCCCTCTTCGTGGCTGCAGCCATCATCATGGCATCTACTGGGGGACCCTTACTCCAGTGGGTGCGGTCCGACGGAGGGGTAAGAATGCGGTGGGGGGGCTTAGGGATAGGCTGAATGGTGTCCGGATCCTTCCACGCCCTGATGGAAATAAGATCCACCAGGGGGTCAGCAGGAGGGACACCCAAGAGGTAGAAGGGCCGCCTCGAATGCCTCCAAGAACACAGACTCGTCCGAAGAAGCCTTGGGGGCAGACCACCCCCCCCTGATCCTTAACATCTCCATGATGTCTCCAAATGAGACGTCCTCAGGGGGTGACCTAGGGGAGCCTTCCCCTTCATCCAAGTCTGTGTCTTCAGTGATGGACTCGGGAGTCCATGTGCCACCTTTTGCACTTACGCTTCCGAGGTACTTCATCGGGGGGCTGTCCGAGGAGTACTCTTCAGCAGTAGGATGTTCCAAGGGAACCACTTGGGACATCGAGGCGGGCTGTCCCTGGGACCGGCTGGTGGGGGCCTGGCCCAACTGCAAGGGAGTGCGGGATGGAGCCGTGGCAGGGACCGGGGTCGGATGTCCTCAACAGTGCCCTTTCCACTACGTCGAAGCCGAGGGAGCCAGCTTCTCTAAGCCCGAGCCGACCCCCACTCGGATCCGGCCTTGCGGATCGGAGTCGGAGCAAACAGTCGGATCCGAGACCAGTGCGCTCCGACCTGGGCGGAGCCAAGACACACCAGCTCCCTCGGATCCGAGGCTCAGGCCCTCGGCTCCGAGAGGTCGGGTCCGAATACCCGAAGCACTCAAGGGATGGGGCGGATCCGAGTGCGCCGACCCATCGGATCCGACCCACCCCGGATCCAAATCTGCCCGGCGCCGACAGCTCCGAACCCGTGGTATGGGTGGAGAAGGAGCCAAGGCGAAAAGGTCAAGCCCCTCCCGGATGGGGGCTAGGAGCACTCCCATTTGCATTTGGGCCTGGATGAATTTCCTCATCATCCGGTCCATATCAGCTTCACTCATTGAAAATGTTGACCTGGTGGAGGCCACCGGCGGACCTAGAGAGCCCTCGGAGACCTCCTAGAAGGGCTAGCCTCCTCCTCCTCGGGTCCAGGAGAGAACCGAGGGAGTGGAGCCGAGGAGGAGGAAAGCTAGAAGGCACAGGGGAGGCCGCTTAGATGGAGGAGCCGCTTGTGGTGCCTCTCCTGTGCCTCTCCTTCTTCTCTCTCTCCTAGAGGATTCCTTCCCCTCCGGCAACTTAGAGGGAGGTTGAGTCCCAGCCGGAGGGAGAACCCACAGCAACAGGTTGCTGAGTGGAAGGGCAGAGGCGGCGGTATCTGGAGGTAAAAGACCCGCCAGCACCAGCTTGACCTCCGCTCCCTCAAAGCCGGGGTTGAACCCTGCACAAATGGTACAACCAGATGACAGGTGTTCAACCCCAAGCATTCTTGCCCGAGTGTGGCCATCCGCTGGGGACAGCTTATGGCCACACTCGTACATTTAGAAAACAGCCTTATGGGCTTCAGACATCACAACCCTAAGGCCTAACACAAAACACACACAAACAAACTACGCAAAACCGAGAATAATTAAATAAAAGAGAGGAAAGCCTAAACACACTCAACACTAACTATATCAACAATAAAAATAAAGATTTTTAAAACTTTTTCTGTCAAAAAATTCTTTCTTATCTTCACCAACGCCAGGAGCTCTGGAATTCCGTAGCTACTTGAAAAGCGGCAAACGAAATCTGGGGTCAGTCAGGGCTTGGAAAGGGGTTATGGGTAAGAGGGAGGAGCTAGGAGCTCGGAGCCTAAGCTTTTGAATTGCCGGCTCGGATCCGAGGTCGGATCCGATACCCACAGGTTGCAGACGAATGAAGTCTGCCTACTTCAGATCTATGGTTACAGTAAGATTTTACACAACTACTCTATGTCCTTCTGTTCCTATGTTGCAGTATTCTAGTTGTGGGAAAGTACCACATCTTAGTTGCATGAAAGGGAGGTGGATGCTGAAGAGGATTCTACAAAGCCCTGTAGGATGGCCCTGGCGAATCCTGCCCTAGCTCTGGAAAGCTGGTCCAGTTTGTAATGTTTGGTGAAAGTGTGGATAGTGAACCAAGTGGTTGCTGCCATGAAGGCTGCAGTGTCCAGACCTTTCATGAATGCTTTGGAGGCGGCCACCACCCTAGTGGAATGGGCCTTTACTCCCACTGGAGGTTTTTTCCATAACAGAAACAAAGTTTTTCTGATCCAGCAAGCGATGGTTTGTTTGGAGACTGCCTTGCCCAGGGCTCTGGGGTGAAAGGAGACAAAGAGCTGCTTAGATTTCCTAATGGTTCTGGTTTTGTCCAGGGAGAATCCAAGTTGCCTGTGCACATCCAAGGAGTGCAGTATCCCCTCCCCTTCATTAGTGGGGGAGGGAAAGAAAGTGGGTAAGTGGATAGATTGGTTCAGAGACAAGTCATTGACCACTTTGGGCATAAAGGAGGGATTGGTCCGCAGGGTGACTGTCTTGGTGGAAGGTGGTGTAGGGAGGGCAGGCCATTAAGGCCTGCAACTCTGAGACCCTTCTGACTGAAGTGATAGCCACCAGCAGGACGGCTTTCCAAGTACACATCTGACACAGCTGGTTCGAAAGGGTGCTGATTTAGTTTTTCCAGGATGTAACTGAGGTCCCAGGGCAGAGGGATAGGTTTCTATGGCGGCCTCATGTAGAAGACCCCTTTAAGGAAGAGCTTTACCTTCGAGCCTGGCTAGCAAGGGAGGATCCAGGGGCAAGCAGGCTGATATACCAGAAAGGTGCATTTTCACTAAACAGTATGAAAGTCCATTTTTAATCAGTTGACAAACAAGTGAGAACAAGGGGGACATCCGCCAAATGAGGCTCCCTTCCCTTGTCCAGACACCACTTAGTAAATCTTTTCCACTTAGCTAGGTAATCCTTGCCTCCCTCAGGACTGAAAGCATGTCCTCTGAGTACTGGTGTCTGAAGGGATCAAAAGTTTATCATCTACAGTGTCGGGGACAACATCTGCAAGTGTGGATGAAGGAGAGTTATTTTGTCTTGTGTCAGTAGGTCCACCTTGAAGGGTAATTTGTAGTGATTGCTCTTGGCTAGATTGAAAAGTAGGGGGGAACCAAGCTGCCTTGACCAATAGGGTGTCACTAACAACATTTTTGGTTTGTCCTTCTGTATTTTCAGGACAACTTTCTGGATCATGGGGGGGGGGGCGGCGGCATAAAGAAACTTCTCCTCCCAAGAGATACTGAAAGCGTCCACTCTCCATGCTAGAGGGGAGTGTGCCTTTGAGCAGAAGTTCTGCGGCAGCCTGTTCTGGGGGAGGCAAACATGTCTATTTGTGGAGTACCCAACCAGTGGACTACGTATAGGAAAGACTGACCCCTGACCCCTGTCCAGCATCCATTCGTGCTGTGGTGAGGAGGTCCTGCTTAGATCTGCTCGCTTGTTGTCCTGTGAGGGGATGTAGGTCGCTTGCAGGAACAAGTTGTGGTGACAGGCTAGGTCCCATATCAGCAGGGTCAGCCTGCACAGCTGGTAGGCCTTTGTTTGTTGAGATACCACATAACCGTGGTGTTATCTGTCACTATCAGGAGCACCCCTGGGACTAGAAGGGGAATAAAGGTCTTTAAGGCTAGGAAGACAGCTGTCATTTCCCTGATACTGATGTACTTGCTCTGTAGAAAAGGGTGCCAGTTTTCCTGGAGCCTGTACGATGCCAGAGTTGCACCCCAACCTGAACTTGAGGCATCTGTAAGTATTGTTTGGGCTGGGGTGGGTGGTTGCAGCGGAAGTCCCAGGTTTAGATGGACTTGCTGGATCCACCAGCTGATTTCTTTCTTCAGACAGGGAAGGAGGGGAATATCCTATTCTAAGTGATGTAGGTGTTGGGACCAAATATTTTTGAGGTACCACTGTAGCTTGCACATATGCATTCTGGTCAGTGGTAACATGGGGATGGTTGTTGCCATTAAGCCCAGGAGACGCAGGAATTGCCTTGCTGTCACCTTCTGGGAATGGAGGGTTTCCTGGAAGTGGGAAGTCAGGGATAGAACCTTGCCCTGTGGGAGAAAGGCCTTAATTTTGTCTGTCCTGATTCTGCAGCCTAGGAAAATCTTCTCCTGGCCTGGGTTCAAGGAGGACTTTGAGAGTTGATGGTAAACCTTAGATTTTGCAGAAGGGACATGGTGAAGTGCAGATGCCTTGAGAGGGTATCTTTGGACTCATGTTATCCGGATAACGGTAAATCTTTATTCCCTGAGTTCTGCAGAAGACAATGGCTGGGGCTAGGCACTTTGTAAAGACTTGAGGAGCAGTGGATAAACCCAAAGGTCAAGGCAGTAAATTGGAAATGAGAGGATGGATCAGAGAAACGCAGAAATTGTCTGTGGGAAGCGCTGATGGGTATGTGAAGGTAGGCTTATTTTAGGTCCAGGGTGGCCATGAAGGCCTTGGGTGGAATAAGAGGCAGCAGAGTAGGTAGCGACAGCATTTTGAAGGAGGGTACCTGAAGGTGTAAGGTTTAGAAAGCAGAGATCTAAAATGGGTCTCCAGGGGCCATCTTTTTTGGGGACCAGGAAGAGACTGGAGTAGAATTCCTTTCTTTCCTGTCCTGAGGGGACAGGTTCTATGGTGTCTAGCTTTAGAAGTTCTGACAAGACTTGTGGTAGGAGATGAACTTGTTTTTTTGGGGGGGGAAAGGAATACTTCTGGGTGTTTTTTTCTTTCCAGGATAGGAAGTACCCTTTTTGGATAATGGCCAAGACCCACTGATCTGTGGTGATGGCTTGCCAGAGGGGGAGACAGTGCGGAAGGTATGCAAGGAGTGGTAGGTGGACCAGGTAGTTGCACATTATTGGGACCTCCTCTACCCTGAAAGGGTTGTCTGGGTTGAGGAGGTAGTACATTAGGTCTAGACGAAGTAGGTCTTCCTGCCCCTCTTCTAGACCTAGAAGAGGAGTCAGCTGTGTGAGGAGGGTGGCGCCTTACAAAAGTGGTATTAGCAGAGTAGTTCCTATATCATCTGGGAATGGGGGACACCAGCAGATGCCTGATGTCCTGTAATTCTTTATTTTTTTCCTGCAGAATTTTGGAGAGATCTGCAGATTGTTTTCCAAAGAGGAAGTTGTGATCAAGGGGGACATACAAGATTTTGGAAGTCCTCAGGTATATTCTGGAGTCTTAGCCAGGAGTATCTCCTAAGGACAGAAGCAGATACTGCAGAGCGGGCAGATGCTTATGCAGCATTGTAGCTGCATCTGACTGCCTGGCTACTTGCTGAGCCAAGGACAGTTTGGAGGCCATGTCAGCCTTAATGGGACTGTCAGGCATAGAATTCAGCATGGAAGAGGCCTGAGACACTAAGTCTAGAGCTTATTTAGCATGCAAGTCTGATAATTCAAGGCTCTGAATGCCAAAGTGGAGGATGTGTATATTTTCCCATCCTATCCATATATTTGCCATCTTTATCAGTGGGTAGGAGGGAGGCGGAAGGCAGCAGTCTAGACGGTTTATCAGGAGCAGTGGCAATAACAGCTGGGTCTGCCAAGGGAGGTTTAGCTAGGAATTTTTGCTCCTCTGGCACTTTATAGAAGCAGTCAGGGCGCTTGGGAGCCAGAGGCTAGGAGCCAGAGGTCTTAGAAGCTGAAATAAAGGCATCCAAGTAAGCACTGGAGGGACCGCTGAGGGAGAGGGTGATTCCACTTGAAGCAGCTCAAAGTCTCTCTTTTGGGTGTCAGTCATTTGGGAAGTATCCCATTTGAAGAAATCTTTCATCTTGGTGATGGTCTCACCAAAGGTAATAGCCTCAGGGGGAGAATCATCCAACAGATTCTTCATCAGAATAATACTCCTGGGGAGAAGCAAGCTGAGATGTACATGAAATGGAGTCCTCTGAGGAAGAAAAGGAAAAATCATGCTCTCTTCGCTCTAACCTGAGAGGTCATGGGTGGGAGGGAAGAGGCAGAAGCAGGCCTAGGGCTAAATAAAAACAGAGTAGAGGGGGCTGAGGCTGAAGGCCTAAGGGGCATGAAGGCCTGCATTAGTGAGGAAGTGAAAGCCTGCCAATCTGGAATGGTTTCTGGAGAAGAGGAGGTAAGCTTGTTTTTTTGTTTCTTTTCGGCCGGGGTGGAGGTAGGGACTGGCCTAGCGCCAGACTTCGAAGACATTTCCGAAGGCTGGATCCTGCTTTGAGGTACCACAGAATCGGATTCCCCCTCGACATCTTCGGGAGTCAGTGTCTGGGTAAGCTCAGAGGACGTGTCAGTTGCTGGCTGTGCGACGGCTTCCTCAAGGGTCGTTGAAGTCAACAGAATCGCCAAGCGCTCAACTCCTAGATCAGCAGATGGTGGAGAAGTGGAGCGGCAGGCAAGGAAGGCCTAGGAATCTTGGCCTTCTTTCGCGGAGGTTTGTGTTCGGCCTCCAATGCGGGATCCATTCTAAGAGCTAACCGTTTTAGGCGCTGGTTTACTAGGTAAAGGTTTAAAACTGCCAGATGGCTGCGCAGGGTCGTCGGCACAAATGACTGACAAATTGAGCAGGAGGAATGGTCGTGCTCTCAGCTTAAGCAAAAAACACACCTATCATGGGCGTCTTTATGGGGTATCTGGCACCCGCACTGGCACATTCTCTTTTTACCAGACATCAGCTAAAGGCTACAACAACCAAGCCTAAGCAATAACAATTAGCAAAACGAGAAAAATAGAAACCCAACGGGGTTACTTAGCTTTATTGATGCGACGTCCGTGAAAGAGCAATTGTACGATGCGTAGGTCATCTGTGGCCGAAAAGTTGAGGATTGTGCATGCAAATGTCACATTTAAGGCTCCTGGTTTATGGCCTTATGTCTGACGTCCCACGCATGCTGCAATAGCCAAGCTGAAGCTTTTGCATAGCAGCCAACGTACGATTCGCCTGAGGGCAGGAAATCCCACAACTAGAATACTGCAACATAGGAACAGATGGACACCAAAGACTCTATGGACTCACTTTATATACATATATATATATATATATATATATATATATATATATATATATATATATATATATATATATATATATATATATACATACATACATATATATATATATATATATATATATATGTATATATATATATATATATATATATATATATATATATATATATACATATATACACACACACACATATATATATATATATATATATATATATATATATATATATATATATATATATGTATATGTATGCAATATGTGCACATCATGCAAAACAGTCTTCCTTTTTAAGCACACCAATAATGCAAGTATTTTTCAGTCTGCCCTGTCTTCAAACTAAACTTGCATTTGACACAACTTTTAATTCAGTCAAAAGATGCAATGACTCAAACAGATAAACCTAGGAATTCATGGCTTCAACCACATCATCCGCTTGCACTACAGCGTCTGCAACACAAGTCGTTCATTCTTCAAATGTCACCTGCAACTACATCCATTAGTTTAACCAAAGGCACATCAATCCTGGTTCTTGCCAGTGAATTCACCAAATGGGTTTCCACCAACCCTATGGGCAATTATTCAAACTGGATTGCTGCTTTTCCGGGTTTCTCATCTTTTGGTTTCTACCAGTACTAACCATGAAATGTAGTCTCGCAACTGCACACTGTCTGGCAGACGAATGCCACAAAACTTTCAATACTCCAGACTCAAAAATAACCACTTGCTTATGGAGGAATTTGGAACACTTCTACTTATCTTTATAAGATCACCAGAAGTATGTGCACTGGGAATTTTTTTATGGCTATAAAACTGACATTTCAATGTCAGCTAATACACTGAAATTTTGAAATACCACAAACATTTGATAACCCATGGTTGGAGCTAACTTTGTATTAACAGGTTCAAGTTTGTCAAGTCTATCAAAGTAATGGCTAATTTGAAAGTCATAACTAACCATGTTAATTCTTAAGCAGTGAAAGAATAGTGTAAAATCTTATCATAACAACAGATGTTCTTCTCTTCTACATGCTGCAGTATTCATAACATGAGGGGGTGTCTGCCACCAGCTGACTGATGTCTGGCCAGTATATAAAAGTCTACTGCTACTGTGAGGTACTTTCGATGCCGTGCATCAGCAAACATACATCTGTCATAGAGAGACATTGGGTATAAAGTGGATGTCAGCATGTTCTAACCTCAGAACTGAATGCCACAAAAAGTACCAGCCTGATCTTAGGAGAGAAGAACATGGAACCAGAAGCCAGGCAAGCATCAGGAAGAAAAAAAAAGGGGGGGGGGAGAGTAATACTGCAGCATGTAGAAGAGAAGGACATCTATGGCTAAGATTTTACACAACTATTCTAAGTCCTTCTATTCATATGCTGCAGTATTCATGACATGAGGAAGAGAGCCAAAGTTCATGCAGAAGAATTGGGTGGGGAAGCAGAAGTATTATCCAAAAACCCATGCAAAATAGCTCTGGCAAAACCAGCCCTGGACATGGAAATGCCATCTAATTTATACTGCTTAGTGACGGTATTAACAGACCACCAGGTAGCTGCCTCCAGGATAGTGTGCATGTCCAACCCTTTAAAGAAAGCTCCAGAGGAAGGCACTGCCTTAGTGGAATGTGCCCTAACAGGAGAGGAGGGATTCTTTCCATAGGCTATATAACAAATAGCTTTTGAAATCCAAAAGGAGATGGTCTTCTTGGAAACAGGTTGGCCCACAGCCTTTGGATGATAGGAAACAAACAGGGGTTCAAACATACGGATTAGTTTAGTTTTGTCCAAATAGTATCAGAGTTGCCTATTCATTTCTAAAGTGTGCAGAAAACTTCTCACTGGATGATTGAGAAGGAAAAAAGGCTGGAAGCTTGATAGACTGATTGAGAGATGACTAACTACCTTAGGCATAAAAGAGAGATTAGTGCATAAGGAGACTCTATCCTTAAGGAAAACTGAAGGGGGAGGAAGATATCAGAGCTTGCAACTCACACACCCCTCTGGCCACTAGGACAATTTTCCAGGTGCAATGTTGCAGAGGAAGGAACTTGCTAGTTCAAAGGGGGCCCCAGTGTACGTTTCTTCTTCTTCTTTCGGCTGCTCCCATTAGGGGTCGCCACAGCAGATCACCCGTTTCCATTTCTTCCTGTCCTCTGCATCTTGCACTGTCACACCAACCACCTGCATGTCCTCTCTCACCACATCCATAAACCTTATCTTAGGCCTCCTTTTCCTGTTAACCTGGCAGCTTCATCCTTAGCATCTTTTTCCCAATATACTCTGCACATGTCCAAACCAACGTAATCTTGCCTCTCTGGCTTTGTCTCCAAACCTTCCAACCTGGGCTGTCCCACTAATATACTTATTCCTAATACTGTCCATCCTTGTCATGCCCAGTGCAAATCTTAACATCTTAAACTCTGTCACGTCAAGCTCAGACTCCTGCCTTTTTGTCAATGCCACTGTCTCCAACTCATATAACATAGCTGGTCTCTACCCTCTTGTAAACCTTCCCTTTCACTCTTACTAGTACTAGTCTGTCACAAATCACTCCTGACACTCTTCTTGACCCACTCCATCCTGCCTGTACTCTTCTTCACCTCTCTTCCACACTCACCATTACTCTGAACTGTTGATCCCAAGTATTTAACTCATTAAACCCGAGTACCATCTCACAGCACCTCTGGGCTTGCATCCGAGCGCGCTGTGAGAAAGTAGTAACTGTATGCAGTTACAGCTAAGTCCCTTCCACAAGCGCTTCTAACTTTACACCTGTGTTGTAACTCCACTGTTAAAAAATAAGTTGAAAAAGTAACTGAACTTTTTCAGTTACTTTCTCAACTTACTTTTCAATGTGGAGTTATACGATGTTCATATTTAACTTTTTGGAGAAAACCGGCTGTATATACAAGTACTCTTAGTATACCGATTCTCTATGCATTTCAAGGAGCAAGTGGTGGCAGCCAATCGGATTGTTCCATGTCAAGCCACCACTTGCATAACACCTCCACCCCCCCAAGCTAAGTTTTCTTTGATCTGTCCAAATAAATACAGGGTTCAGCAGTAGCAATTCCCTTTCATTTTCTGATATTTTCAGACTATATTGCTACTACAGTTTGTTTGGACAGAACATCCATTTTCATCTGCCTGCCGGTTTGAGAGTCTGGAATACAGGAGATACTGTTTGGTTTTGCATTTTGTGATTTTTGTTTGTGAGGAGAGATTTGATTTCACTTTTTTTTTTTTGCATGGATTCTAATTCTGAGTGAGCAATGCATGAGAGAATGATCGGTGCGTGCGTGAAAGCAAAAATATGTGCGTTTGCGAATGCAGATGAGACTGTGTGTGCATGAGAGTTAGCCATGCATGAGAGAATGAGTGGTATGTGCATGAAAGTAGAATATATGTGTGTTTGTGAGTGTAGATGAGACTGTCTAACAGTGACTGAATGGGAAATTTCAGAGTGTGTGCGTGTGTGTGTGTGTGTGTGTGTGTGTGTGTGTGTGTGTGTGTGTGTGTGTGTGTGAGAGAGAGAGAGAGCGAGGTGAGACAGAGATTAAAGTCACAGTGATGCGAAAAATGGCAGCAGCAGCCAAGGATGTTCCCGTACCTACAGACTACACCTCTCAACCTCTCCCGACATTCATAACAATAGGGACTGGTTTAAGTTTTGGCCATCACAAACACTTTGTTCCGGCAATAGGTGCTTTTCTGCTTGCCTGCAATGCCTCACCCCTAGTAAGTGTGCAGTCAGAAAGTCAAATGTATGGCATTAACTTCAATCATCTGCAGTAGGCAGTTTCAAGTTGAGAGAACCAAAAATACGAGACAGAAATCTGGACTGTTGAGCTGTAGCATTTTCCAATATTGCAGTAGTCCCCAACCACTAGGCTTCCTTTGGTACCGGACCAAAATGAAAAATGTGTGTGTGTCTGCTTGACTGTTTGTGTGTGTGTGTGAGTAAATGCGTGCAAGAAAGGGGTATGAATGTGTGTGAGCAAATGAACAGTCTGTGCGTGAAAGCGGAAGAGAATGCGTATGTGTGAGTATGAGACAGAGTGAACAGTGCATGTGTGAAAGCAGAGTGTATTGTGTGTGTGAATGGATAAATGAATGAATATGTGGTGCGAGTATGACACCCTCTTGCTGGCATTTTATTTTTGTGCGGACCCTCTTGCTGGCATTTTGTTTTTGTGTGCAAGCCTGAGGCTGAAACAAAGTCTGGTTCCAGGAAACACACTGAAGCCCTAGAAGTGAGTGGTGAGCAAAGCAATCAGCTCAAAATATCTTGAAACAGCACTAAAAGTCTTAGCATGGCAACTGTCTTGTAAGACCCTGCATCAGAACACTAACCAACATTCTAGTAAGGTGATTTGCCTAAAAGACCTGAAAGAGTACTGTACTAAATATCAGATCCCCTAAATAATATCCTGACATGGTCAATAAGCTCTGAATAGTCTCTCAAGGCTCTGCATCAGACCATGAACAAGTGAAGGCCTAAGCTCTTTTTGGAAAATGCAGTAAGGTCACATACAAGATCATGGGAACACACCAACATCTGCCCTAAAACCCTTAGTATAGTATTTAGCAGAAAAGAAAACAGCCTTAAATGAATATGCATCCTGTTCCACAACAAATGTTCCCCTGCTAAAGCACACCTTCACATTAAGGTTCAGAAGCAATTTCCAATTGACTAAATAGAAATATCTTGCATTTAAATCATGACGGCATACCAAATACTCAAGGAGATGCCCTGCAATACTGTTATGCTGCAGTAAAGAGAAGAAAGCAGATATCAAGCACATGAAGTGACAAGACTGTCAACCACAAACATGAAAGGATTTGAAAGTAAAGGGAAAACCATTTAGGTGTCAGGGTCAACAATACAAGGGCAGGCAAAATACCCATCCTATCTAGGGTCATCAAGGGAGAGGTATCTGAAGTTCCTTGAATCCTCAGCATTTATTGATATCTATCAGACAGGGGTCTATATTAGAACATTGAACATGTGAAATGTCGAGTGTTCTAATACCGACCTGTTTTCTGCGAACGCTGAAAATATCGAAGCAACAGAAAACTGAATTCTTTCCTAGGGATTTTCGGTATTTTCAGCACTCTGGTGGAAAGTTACGGGCCAGGTTCAGGTAAGTGTGCGGTTGTGTGGACGTGTGGGTTAGGGGAGTTAGGGCACGGGTCAGGTAAGTGCACGATTGTGTGGACGTGAGGGTTAGGGCAGGGTAAGTGAGTTAGGGTGAGGGCGCGGGTGAGGTGACTGTGCGATAGTGACGGACCTTAGGGTTAAAGGTAAGTGGATAGATAGTGGTGTATGTATAAGTTTAGTGTAGGGTTAGGTGTAAGAGTTTAGGTGTGTGTGTGTGGATTGCTGTTTGTTTGTTGTGCTTGTGTTTGTGTGGCGTTTTGAATGTTTGGTGTTCTAATATAGACACTCACATAGGGAAGTAGGATGGAAAGGACAAAAAAAGGATAATACCTGAAATTCTCCAACATCCATCTGATGTCTGTCACTATTTTCTTAACCTTGGAAATAAAGGATCCTGCTCTATTGTCTGAAAAGGAAACAATTGGTCAGACTTTCGTAGATGTTTGGTCCTGTGTAGGTAGAATCGCAATTGTCTGTGCACATCCAGTTGATGAAATCTAAACTCTGCTTTGTTTGAATATTGAGGGAAGAACACTGGGAGCTCAACAGACTGGTTGAGATTAACAGTAGATGTAACTTTAGGGAGAAAGGACCGGTTAGGTCAAAGAGAGAGACTCTGTCCTTATGAAAAATTAAATACGGGGGTTTAATGGAGGGCTTTAATCTCAGACACTCATCTGGCTGATGTAATGGCCATCAGAAAAGCCGTTTTCCAAGACAAAAAATTTAACTTGCAGGTGGCAGTCGGTTCGAAAGGTGGGGAAGTAAGGGCTTGCAAAACCAGGTTTAAATCCCAGGGCATAATAGGTTCAGAAATAGGAGGCCGGAGTAATAAGGTACCCTTTAAAAAGGTCTTACAGAGTTTGTGAGCCATAAAGGAAGGCTCATAGGAGGTATGAAAGCTAGAAATATCAGCCAACTGTACTTTAATAATGGCCGGCGCAGAACCCTGCTGAAAGAGCGTGGACAAAAACTCAGACTGCAGGAATTGGAGCTGTGTAGGGGTCGATTCCTTGAGCATGAGCCCAAATAGAGAATCTCTTCCATTTGCTGGAATAAATCTTCCTAGTCGAAGACTTATGAGAGGATGATAAAATGTGCACTACCTCAGGTGAAAAATGATGAAGCCTGACTAGCGAAGGAAGTGCAGTAGCCAGGCTGTCAACCTGAGGGTCCGCAGGGAGGGGTGGAACTGTCCCGACATGTGTGTCAGAAGGTCTGGTACTGGGTCCAGAATCCAAGGAGTGTCCACCATGAATGGATGGAGGAAGGAGAACCAGACTTGGCGAGTCCAGTGTGGGGCAATTAGAATCATCTTGCTTCCCAAGGATAGAGCTTTCTGAATCACTCTTGGTAACAGAGGAAACGGAGGGAAAGCGTAGAGCAGACCGGAGGGCCAATCGTGGACTAGAGCGTCCCTGGGCGATTCCCCCTGTGGGGGGATCAGGGTGAAGTAATTGCTGCATTTGGTATTGAGGGGATTGGCAAAAAGGTCGCAGCAAGGCTGACCCCACCTGTTGAATATCTGTTCCGCAATCCGAGGGTTCAGTGACCACTCGTAAGGCATGAGAATAGCTCTGTTCAGCCTGTCTGCTATCACACTGGCCTTCCCCGGAACGTGCGTTGCCACTAGGAACCGTTGGGAAGATACTGCCCACTGCCACACTCGCATGGCCTCTCTGCACAGGGGGTAAGATCTGGTTCCTCCCTGCTTGTTCAGGTACCATACCACGGACATGTTGTCCGAATGTATCGCGATCGTCCCAAGAGGGAGAGAGCTCTGAAGTGCCCACAATGCCAGAAGCACTGCTCTCATCACTAGGACACTGACGAGCAGATGTACCTCGTGATCTTGCCACATGCCTTGGACCATCCTGCCAAGATAATGCCCCCCTACCCTATCTGGGAGGTGTCCGTTGTCACGGTGGCGACAGGTGACTGAGGAACAAACTGTTTCCCCTCGTCCAGATTGCTGGAGCATAGCCACCAACTGAGATCCTGTTTGCATCGGTCTGTGAGCAGGATCAGGTGAGAAGGGGGGAGTTTCTGAAAGGACCATTGGGCAAATAGAAGCCATTGAAGAAGCCTCATGTGTAACCTGGCTAGAGGCACTAGCATAATGGTAGCAGCCATGGTGCCCAAAAGCTGGAGAACCCATCTCGCTTGTACTTTCCTGAAGGGTAATAGTGCGTGAACCTGGTTATGTATTATTGTGATCCTTTGCTGAGGTAAGGCGGCCTGCATTTGGACGGTGTCTAGCTCTACGCCTATAAACGTGACATGCTGTGAGGGCAGCAAGGCAGACTTTTCCCAGTTCAACGTTATACCAAGTCGCTGACAGAGGGTAATGGTGGCGTCCCTGGCTTGGATAAGTAGATGCCTGGTGGGAGCGGTGAGGAACCAGTCATCCAGATAAGGAAACACCTGGAATCCTTGACATCTCAGGTGAACCGCCACCACTGCCAAACACTTGGTGAACACCCTGGGGGCTGCGGTGAGACCAAAGGGCAGGGCACGAAACTGAAAATGGCTGGCTCCCAGCCGGAAGCGTAGGTGACTCCTGGATATCCTGTCCATTTTGATAGGACAGTAAGCATCCTTGAGGTCGATGGAGCACATCCATACTTTTTCCAGCAATGGAAAAATGGTAGGAAGAACTGCGAAAGGAATCAGTGTCTCCCGAGCTGCGGGGGCCTCCTCTGCCTCTAGGGCGGCATCTTCCTGAAGAACTTCCCCCATCTCTGCCTCTGGAGGGTGAATCACCTTGTGCGGCAGGGAAAAACTTCTGTGATTTCTTGAACCACATCTTCCCACCTCTCTGAGCCTTGGGGTAAGGCCTAGAGTGGAGGGAAAAATGGACCCCTACGGCAGACAGGGTCTTTCCCTCTTGCTCGCATCTGGTGAGGGTGTCTTTCACTTTGGTCCCAAAGAGCGAGGACCCATCAAAAGGAGCATCAGTGAAGGAAGACTTAAAGGCCTCCGTGAAATGACACAGGCGCAACCAGGCTTGCCTCCTGAGGGCTACTCCTGAACTGGCTGGCTGCCCTACTCACCCCCTCGGCTGCATACGATACGAGCCTCATGGACGAGTTGACAATAGAATTTAGTGTAGACACCTGGGCGTTAACAGTGGGCGCCAACACCTCAGGAACGTTACCCGCTTATCTCCTAACTCCTTGGGGAGATCTCTCTGGAGCAGAGTGAAATGGCAAAGGTAGTTCAGTGACCGTAAGGTGAAGGTCTTTGATGAAAGGGTACACTTCCCGTACCTGTCCATAGTCCTAGACTCCTTGTTAGGAGGATGGACGGAGGAAGAAGTCTCTGCTACTTCCTTCTGTGTGGCCGCCACCACCATGGCATCTACAGAAACCCCTCTGGACAGAAATCCTTTCCCTGGGGAGCAGAAAGGAACTTATTGGGCCTTCTGGGTATAGGTTCCACCGTATCAGGATTTTCCCACACCCTTCGACAGATTAAATCTTTTAGTTATGTACTTACCATAACTTTAGATGTATGGGATCCATCTCGCCTACATTCTGTACTGATGGGTTCGGAGCCGATCCTCGGCTCCGACTCAGCACGCTATACTATAGAACGAAGTCTCTTATTGGCTGAGCTATCCCACATCCCAGGATGCACCACCACTGCTTCCCCAGATCTTGTTTGTCCGCACACATGCACACACACAGACTGTTGATATAATATTGCCAGGTGTTTCAAGAGAGGAAACAGTTGAACTCGGACCGTCCGGTCTCTTCTGATCTCCAAGGCAGGGGGAAGGAGGGTGGGTTATTAGGAATGTAGGCGAGATGGATCCCATACATCTAAAGTTATGGTAAGTACATAACTAAAAGATGTAATGTGATCCTATCTCGCCTACATTCTGTACTGATGGGACAGCGTCCCTAGCACCAGATTCCTGGGTGGCTCACACTCCTGAGAACTGTGGAACCGGAGGAAGCTCGCCCTCGAGATGCCACGTCCAATTTGTAATGAGAAATAAAGGTGCAAGGAGAAGACCATGTAGCCGCCGCACAAATGTCACTAATAGCAAGCTTGGAATGAAAGGCTGCTGAAGTAGCCATAGTCCTGGTAGAATGAGCTTTCACTGTAGCTATAAGCTCTTTGTTAGAAATGAAGTATGACTGATACAGTCTCTGATCCACTTGGCAATAGTGACTTTCGTGACGGCTTTGCCCAATTTATTGTCCGAAAAGGACACAAACAACTGATCTGCTTTTCGTGCTTGGTGCATCCTATCCAAATAGAAGCGTAATTGTCTGTGGATATCCAAGGTGTGAAAGATATACTCCGCTCTGTTTGAATACTTTGGGAAGAAAACTGGAAGGTCCAGTGATTGTTGCAGACAAAAATTAGAACAAACCTTAGGAACAAAGGATGGGTTCGGTCTGAGGGATACTCTATCCTTGTGAAAAACCAGGTAAGGTGGTTTGACACACAGGGCTTGAAGTTCTGAAACTCGCCTGGCTGATGTAATTGCAACTAATAAAGCAGTCTTCCAAGACAGAAATTTTAAGTCACAAGTTGCTGCCGGTTCAAAGGGGGAAGAGGTTAAAGCACCTAACACCACATTAAGGTCCCACGGTGGAGCGGGATGAGATATCGGGGGCCGTAAAAGCCCAGCACCTTTCATGAAGGCTTTACACAACTTGTTGCTCATCAAAGGTGGTTCTATGCACTCATGAAAACTGGAAATAGCCGCCAATTGAACTTTGATGGTAGAGACCGAACAACCTTGGTTGAACAGAGAAGCTAAAAACTTCAGAACCTCTGACACCGGGGCTGTCATGGGGTCTAAGCCCCGGAGTTGGGCCCAAATAGCAAATCTCTTCCATTTGCTGCTATACATTTTCTTAGTAGAAGTCTTGTGGGCCGAGGACAAGATATGTATGACTTCTGGGTCCAAAGCATGGTTCCTGACTATGGTCGGAAGAGGAGGAGCCAAGCTGCTAACTTCAACGAGTGGAGGGACTGATGTAGCTGTCCCGACTGATGGGTCAAGAGATCTGGAACTTGGTCCAGGAACCAAGGACCGACCAATGCATATTTGTGAAGAAAGGGAAACCAGACTTGACGAGGCCAGTATGGGGCAACTAGAATCATTTTGCTCTCCAAGCGAATCGCCTTCTGGATCACCTTGGGAAGAAGGGGAACCGGTGGAAAGGCGTATAGCAGACTGGTGGGCCAAGCTTGGACAAGGGCGTCCTTGGGAATCTCCCCCGGAACTGGGGTGAGAGAGAAGAACTGTTGGCATTTCGTGTTGAGGGGGGTTGCGAAAAGGTCGCAACAAGGAGTTCCCCATCTCCTGAAAATCTGAGTTACCACTCTGTCATTCAGAGACCACTCGTGAGGGGAGAGAATAGTTCTGCTCAGTTTGTCGGCTATCACATTGGATCTCCCTGGAATGTGTGTTGCTACCAGAAAACGTTTGGTTGCAATCGCCCAATCCCATACCTTCATGGCCTCTCTGCAAAGGGGGTAGGATCTGGTCCCTTCTTGCTTGTTCAGGTACCAGACCACCGACATGTTGTCGGACTGAATGGCAATCGTGCCCTGGGGGAGGTAAATGTGTAGTGCTTGCAACGATAGAAGCACCGCCCTCATTTCCAGTATGTTGATGTGGAGGAGACTCTCGGAGTGCCACTTGCCTTGGACTGACCTGCCCAGGTAATGTCCCCCCCACCCCGTCTGGGAGGCGTCCGTAGTCAATGTGGCCACTGGGGGTGGTGGAACGAAGGGTCGCCCCTGATCCAGGTTGGAGGAAAGAGGCCACCAACGAAGGTCCTGTTTGCACGTCTCTGTGATCAGAATGTGGTGACTGAGTGGGAGATCCTGATAAGACCACTGGACTGACAGGAGCCACTGGAGAATCCTCATATGTAACCTTGCTAAGGGGACTAGGAGAACGGTGGCCGACATGGAACCGAACAGTTTTAGGACCATTCTCGCTGGGGCTCGATGTCTGAGGAGCAAAGCTCGAACTTGAGACTGTAGTGTTTCTATCCTCTCTGCAGGAAGATAGACTCGCATTTGCTTTGAGTCTATCTCTGCTCCGATAAACCGAATGCGCTGAGATGGCAGCAACACAGACTTTGTCCAATTGAAGGTGATTCCTAGGGAGTTGCCTAGAGATATAGTGGCTGCTAGATTTTGCAAGAGTAGACGCCTGGAGGTGGCAGTTAGGAGCCAGTCGTCTAGGTATGGAAACACTTGGAATCCTAGACTTCTCAGGTGAGCAGTCACCACCGCCAAACATTTGGTGAACACCCTGGGGGCTGTGGTGAGACCAAAGGGCAGTGCACGGAGCTGAAAATGACCGTCTCCCAGGCTGAAGCGTAAGTGTCTCCTGGACGCCTGATCTATCAGGATGTGACAATAGGCGTCCTTGAGATCTATGGAGCACATCCAAACACCTTTCTCCAGCAGCGGGAGAATGGATTGCAAGGTGACCATCCGGAACTTGGACTTTTTCACTGATCGATTTAGCTTGCTGAGATCGAAAATGGGCCTCAAGTCCCCGGTCTTTTTTGGCACCAAAAAGAATCTTGAGCAAGTCCCTAATCCGGTCTGGCCTGCGGGAACCGGTTGGATGACTCCTTTTTGAAGCAGCTTTGATATTTCGATGGCTGCAAGATCCCGTTGACTGGGTGGCGGGTCCGGGATTCTTTGGGAGGGGGGGGGGGGGTTTGAGAAAAAGGGATGGTGTAACCTCCGGCAATGATTCGGAGCACCCATCGGCCCTGAGTGATACTCTCCCAGGCCTTTAGGTGCTTCGAAAAACGACCCCCAACTGACTCCGGAGCTGCACAGTCGGGCACTCCTTCAGGGATGCTGGAAGGTTGAGGAGCCACGAAAGGACTCGCGGTCTCCAGTGTTGCGGGGGCCTCCGCCGCCTCTGGGACGGTGTCTTCCTGAAAAATTTCCCCCTCCTCTGCCTCTAGAAGGGGGATCGCTCTGCTGCGAAGAGTAAGGCTTTTGAGATTTACGGAACCACATCTTCCCCCCTCTTCTAGCCTTGGGATAGGCCTGAAGGGGGTGGAAAACCGTGCCCCTACGGCAGTTAAAGTCTTACCCTCTTGTTCGCAGCGAGTCAAGGTGTCCTTTACCTTGGGTCCAAACAGAGAGGACCCATCAAAGGGAGCATCGGCAAAGGAAGACTTAAAGGCCTCCACAAAATGACACAGGTGGAGCCAGGCTTGTCTCCGTAGAGCAACGCCTGTTCCCGCCACTCTGCTTGCCCCCTCGGCTGCATATCAAATCCGCCTCATGGACGAGTTCGAGAACGATGATACGGTAGCCAGCTGAGAGTCAACCGTCTGGGCCAACTGCAAAGGTAAGTTACCAGAGAGCGTATCTGAAAGTTCCTTGACCAGATCCCTCTGAAGTCTGGTGAAGTGTGTCAAATAATTCAGAGACCTTAAAGTAAAGGTTGCTGAAGTAAGGGTGCGCTTCCCGTACCGATCCATGCTCCTAGACTCTATTAGGAGGATGGACGGACGTTGAAGCCTCTGCCACATCTTGTTGGGTAGCAGATGCCACCACCAGGGCATCTACAGCCACACCTTTGGAGAGCAAATCCTTTTCAGGGGGTGCCGAGAGAAATTTATTGGGGCGAGCTGGCACCGGTTCCACAGAATCCGGGTGTTCCCACGCCCTTCGAGAGATCAAATCCAAGAGCTCATCGAAGGGCGGAGACACCCAGGAGGCGGAGGGTTGAGTCCCGAAGGCCTTGAGGAATACCGACTCCTCAGCGGAAGGGGGTTTGGACTGCCAGTCGCCTCATTGCTTCAGGATCTCCAAAATATCCGCAAAGGAGACATCATCTGAGGACGACTTGGGGGACCCCTCCGCAACATCGAGGTCGGTGTCCGAGGTGAGAGACTCGTCAGGGGAGTCGACGTGCTTCCTCTTGCACTGTCTCTTCCTCGGAGGTTCCTCCGAAGACGCTTCGGAGGGACCTTCAGGAAGGAGGGAACCCCTGATGGGGGTGACCTCAGGCCCCAGGGCTCCGCTTTCTTGAGACAGGGGGACTACAAAGGAACCAGTCTCCGTGCCAAGGGAAGGTGACTGTGAGATGGTGGAGGTGGCCAAAGAAGATTTGGCCAAAGCACTCCTCATGGCCCTGAAGGCGGGACCCCCAGAGTCCTGGGAAGGTCCAACCCGCGAGGCCACAACAGTAGACGGCACTCCCGCAGCAGACGCACCGAGAGGGAGGCTCAGAACCGAAAACATCGGTCCTGAAGCGTCACCCCCGGGGCCGACAGAGGAGGTCCGTGTACCGAACTCCGACCCGAAGGGCAGGATTGGAGTAAGGCCCGAAAACCTCCACCGGCTCCACCAGCACAGACTCCAACGGCGCCGAGGCTGTTGGAGGAGGAACCAAGACAACAGGGTGGGCAACCGGCTCCGGAGCCGACTGGGCTGGAGCCGAAACCAACTTTTGAAAGATCGGAGACTGAAACAACCTTTGAAGCACCCTGTCTATGTCCGAATCTGACATTCTCGAAGACCGAGAAGAGATCGACCGAGCTCGAGTCAACTTCTCCGCCGGTTCTGAAGGACTGGGGGACCGGCTCCGAATAGTCTCGATAAATAGCGGTGCCGAGGGAGACTCCACAACCATTGCAATTTCCCTCGGAGCCAAAGTGGACTTCGGCGCCGAAGGGGAAGAGTCTGAGTGGGCAACTCTCATCGGCTCCGAAGACAGTGGAGCCGATGAAGGTGACCCGCCTCTCAAAGCTCTAGCCGTCGACTCGGAAGCCAGAGGAGTCGAGGCTGGAGGCATCGAGGCAGACCGTTCCGCCCTCGGCTCCGAAGTCCGTGGAGCCGACGGAGAAGCCTGCCAAGATTTCTTTGTAGCCGGTTCCGACGGGCTGGTCGGAGCCGACGATTTCTTCTTCTTTGAAGGTGAAGAGGAAGAAGATAAAGCCTCCTCAAAGGAAGGGGTGATAAGCCCTTTTAAAATCAATTTATTTTTCCTCTCTTGGAGGACACGGGAGGAAAAAGCGTGACAAATGCTGCATGACTCTTGAAGATGCTTAGGGCCTAAACAATAAACGCACAGAGTGGTCGTCCATAATGGACATTTTGTAACTGCATTTAGAGCATTTTTTGAATCCTGATGGTCTGTGCTCTTTCGATATGTTGACACACAAATCACTACCACAGAAAAATTCTTTTAAATACAATAATAAAGAAATACGTAAACTGAGGACAAGGCCCCTCTAACTTAAACGGGATCACTTGACCCAAAACTAAACTCTATCACAGAAAGACTCGCACTAAAAAGCTTCAACAATGCGCGAGGGCAAGGCCGCTCTAACTTAAACGGGATTCTTTCCCTCAAAGTAAGACAATTTTACCACAAAAAAAAAAAAAAAAGTCAAATCTCAGTCACACAACAACAAACAGCTGTTAAAACAGCTTTTGGGTAGATAAGAGAAAATTTGACAGAAATTTTAAGTAATAAGCACTTAGCTCAGCCAAGTCCGAGACCACGTCTTTGCTGTAGAAGCGGCAAACGAGATCTGGGGAAGCAGTGGTGGTGCATCCTGGGATGTGGGATAGCTCAGCCAATAAGACGCTTCATTCTATAGTATAGCGTGCCGAGTTGGAGCTGAGGATCGGCTCCGAACCCATCAGTACAGAATGTAGGCGAGATAGGATCACATTACATCCAACAGTTCGTCGAAGGGTGGAGACACCCAGGAGGCGGAGGGCTGTGCTCCGAAGGCCTTGAGGAATACAGACTCCTCCTCGGAGGGGGTTTTGGAGGGCCAGTCGTCCCTCTGTCTCAAAATCTCCAGGATGTCAGAGAAAGAGACATCAGAGGATGACTTGGGGGACCCCTCAGACTCCTCGTGGTCGGTATCAGAAGTGAGAGACTCGTCCTGGGAGCCTATGTGCTTCCTCTTGCAAGTCTTCTTTCTGGGGGCCTCAAAGTTGGGGACCACTCATGGGGGTATCCCCAGACCTTTGGGCTCCATCTAAGGATAGGGGGGCATCAGAGGCTCTAGCCAGGGTGGAAGGGGACGGAAAGACTGATCCGGGTGATGTAACTGATGACTTGGCCAGTGCGCTCCGCATGGCCTCTAAGGCCGGACCCACAGAATCCGAGGACCGATGGGCCTCCAAGGCCACGATCGGAGTCCGGGTCCCCCGAGCCGATGCGCCGAGAGGGAGGCTCGGAACAGATAGGTGTCCCAAAATATCCCCCTCAGGCCCGACCAAGGAAACCCGAATGCCGAAACCTGTGGAAGGAGCAGACAGGGTCAAAGCCGTCGGCACCGATAGACCTTTAAGGGGTATCGGAGCCGGCGCAAGAACATCACTCGGAGTGGAGCACTCTGGCTACGAAGACAAGGAAGCGCTCGGAGGAGGAACCATAGACACAACCAACGGGACAGGCTCCGGAGCCGACTGGGTCGGAGCCGAAAATAAATTTAGCCAACACCGGCAACTGCAGGAGCCTCTGCACCACCCTATCAACATCCAAATCAGAAAGCCTGGAGGATTTGGAGGATAGGGATGGAGAGAATGGGATCTCCTGTCAGGAGAACCATGCCTAACACTGGGAGATCGGCTCTGAATCGGTTCCAGTAAAATAGGAGCCAAAGCAGATTGCAGCACCACAGATACCT
Source organism: Protopterus annectens (assembly GCF_019279795.1). NCBI lineage: Eukaryota > Metazoa > Chordata > Ceratodontiformes > Protopteridae > Protopterus > Protopterus annectens. The sequence continues at coordinate 1,501,752,454 of NC_056732.1, read as the reverse complement.
CCTGCGGCCCAGAGGACATAGGAACCGAGGAGGCAGAGTCAAGTTTATAAGTTTCTCTGGCGGCTCTGAAGAAACAGACGGAGCCGGAGATCTTTTCTTCGTTTTCGAAGTCTTAGGCTTGGCCTGAGAACCACAGGCCAAGTCCAAGGACTCCTCAAATGAAGGTTTCAAGAGACCCTTCAATATTAATTTATTTTTTTCTCTCCTGAAGCACCCTCGGACTGAAGGCATGACAGAAACTGCAAGACTCTTGCAAATGAATTGCATCTAAGCAATAAACGCATACAGAATTGTCCATCTGTGATGGACATCTTGTAACCTCACTTGGCACATTTTTTGGAACCAGAAGGTTTATGTTCCTTCTGTTCTTTAGACATCTTGAAAACAACCAACTAGGAGAACATAGGCAGGAAAAATGTAACTCTACCACAACCAAGAACCTCTAAGTGAAACCGTTCTCTACGAACACACACACAATCCACAACAAGAAAAGGATCTAGTGCTAGTTAAATTAGCAACAGACAACTTTAAATAACTAGAGCACACAGAAAGGAGGACTAGGTCCTCTAACTCAAACAGGCCTAGCCCACCGGAAACTACAGATACCAACTACAGACAAGAAACCCACTAAGTTAAACCACAAAATGCAATATAGCTATTAAAATAGCTTTTTTGGGGCTGAAAACAGCAAATTTCTCGAGAGAAATTGAAAAGTAAAGGTACTTAGCCACAGCCAAGCGAGACCACGTTCTAGCTACACAAGCGGCAAATGAGATCTGGGGTTATGGAGCAGTGCAGCATGGGATACCTGCTTGGCCCAGCCAATGAAAGTCTTCGAGCTAGTAAATAATTTGGCCGAGTCGGAGCAGATATTCGGCTCTGAACCAGTGAGTAAGAATGTAGGCGAGATTTGAATACATAACATCTACAATTTTATAATACACATTCCAAAAATATGAGGCAAAAATCTGGACATTCTGTGAAAATATGTGCAGTTGAGAGTTATGTAAGATGCACTATGAGAGTCAGTAGGGATGTCTGTTGATCCATTATTTTGCACTTGCTAAGCAGCTCTTTTGCTGTTTAGCTAGTGGGAAATACACCAACTTCAGACTACAAAAATTGTGTGTGTGTGTGTACATGTGCTGCTGTCTGCATTTGTGAATGACTGCATGCATGACAACAGAAGAGAATATAATGAATGTCTAATGAAAAGGTAATGTACAGCTACTATCTACCTGCACATAAGGGGTTCACTTTGGTGAATGTTTCATTTTGGTGCTTGTACATACCAGGGAAATGTTACTGAACGGTCGTTGTGGGGAAATCTTTCATTCTGGTACATACATTTTATTGAAGGGGTCGCTTGGGTAAATGCTTCATTTTGGTGGTTGTACAGACTAGTAAATGTTACTGAAGTTTCATTTGAGGAAGAGTTTAATTTTGGTGATTGTGCATACCTCAACATTCTACTGAAAGTTGCTTGGGTGAAGTGTTCATTTTGGTGGCTGCACATACAAGGAAATGTTACTGAAGGGTTGTTTGGGGAAATGCTTCATTTTGGTGCATGTGTATACCTGGACATACTAATGAAGATGCTGCTTGGGGAAAAGTGTAAAGCATTTAGTTTCTCTTTTATATAAATTTCTGTATATATGTTCCTAGTGTAGTTAACCATGGAAAATACGGAGTACTGCTGGGAAAGTGTGGTACTGTAGCTCTGAATGATTTGAGGTACAAACGTCTCCAGTAATTCTAAATATTGGAAAGGGGGGTTTTCCTCCAAATTGTGGGCATGTTTTAGTGACAAAGACATTGGCAATGCCTGCGTGTCTTTGACCTCAACCGTTTTACATTTTAGAAGAATGACTTCTGTACCAGTGACTGATGCAAAAGAAATGAAGCAGTCTGTGTTGTAATGTCATGGTATTTTCAATCGTAATTCAGAATGGCTTATAAAAATGGGGCATTTGAAAACAACTCTGCTGTTACAGTTATATTGTGTTTTTATGGGGGGTAAAGTAGTGTATACCCAGGACTAAAACCAGTCATCACCTTTTTGTTTGTGTGCAGAAAATTAACTCTTCACCCTTCATTTGTTTCCTTAAACATTCATAATTCTATAAACTGAATAAACAGTATATAAACAGTATACAATATTAAATTGATGAAACTACAAAGGGGACTCAATGAGGTGATATAATAAATGCAAGATGTAGATATATGTGCCTATATGTTAGAAAAACATTGAAGCATTATCTTCTCTCTGTCTTGGCATGTTACACTGCTTTTTGAAAGGGGTGACTTGGGTGAATGCCTCATTTTGGTGCATGTATATACCAGGAACTGTTACAGAAGAGTCATTCAGGGGAAATAATTCATTTGTGTACTAAGGAAGTGCTTGTGCATACATGGTCAGACTGCTGAAGTGATTGGTGGGCAAAACAGTTTGTGTCATTTTGGCACTTACGCATACACAACTGATTCACTGGCTGACTGCAAGGTGCCATGCCATGCTCTCTCAGCTGATCTATTTGTTAGAATATTGTACTACAGATATGGTGTAACAGGCATAGATTATCTTTAGCTCAGGTTTCAGGGATGGTTATTATAAATTTTTTTATGTATCCAGCTTTCAAGAATCATTTACTATCTGTTAACAATATGCACATACTGTATTGAGGAACACTACTGATAAACACGTCTGAAGAAATGTTGGAATGATGGATAAACAGTTGTTTGTCTTTCGGCTTTTCCTGGTTAGGGGTCGCCACAGCAGAACTCCGGTCCGCTAATGATTGGCAGTAGATTTTTTCAGGTGCCGAGGTGCCAGCTCGATGCCCAACCTTCAATGAAGGCACACCCATTCTACGCATGTCTTTCGAATGCCACTCTACCGTGGGGAGGGCATGTGGACTCCACACAGAAGGTGCTCCAGCAGAGAATCGAATGGGAGAACCTCTTGCTGTGAGGCAACAATGCTACCGCTGCACCACCGCAGCTTGTGTTATTGTAACCAGAGGGATGGTTAGGCGAGAACTTGAATTACTACTTTTCGGACTAATTCTTACATGGATGAACCAGATAAGTTTGACATTTCTGGTTGTATTATTGTATATCTGTTTATACTCAGTAGCTGCCTAAGTGAGGTAAAGGTTATTACTTGCTGACTACTACCAGCATGCACTACCATATATTTTGGGCATTTTTCCTGGCTTTGTCAGTCATGTGTGGAAATTGGGTGGGAGGAGGAAGGGCTCAGTAATATCCAAGTGTTGTACTATTTCTACTGAATTATAATGATATACTATTTCTACTGAATTATAATGAATGCCTACTCAAAAGGTTATATGCAGCAATTATCACCTGTGTCTGAGCATGCATAACTTTCAAATGATGAAATGCAGCTCATTATTAATTCCACTATAGCAGTCATTATCACTTTTCAGGTAAAACACTCAGCAGTTGTCACTGGTGAGTAGAGGTCATTATTACATTGATGAATGCACCAAGCCAGATTTGGGTTTTTGTCTACAAGTCATTTCAAGCCACCCCCCACCAGTTTTTCTATCTTCTTCTTTCGGCTGCTCCCATTAGGGGTTGCCACAGCAGACCATGTGTTTCAATTTCTTCCTGTCCTCTGCATCCTGTTCAACATGTTACACCAACCACCTGCATGTCCTCTCTCACCACATCCATAAACCTCATCTTAGACCTTCCTCTTTTCCTCTTACCTGGCAGCTTCATCCTTAGCATCCTTTTCCCAACATACTCAGCATCCCTCCTCAGCACATGTCCAAACCAACGTAATCTCGCCTCTCTGTCTCCAAACCGTCCAACCTGGGCTGTTCCTCTAATATACTTATTCCTAATCCTGTCTACCCACATCACACCCAGTGCAAATCTTAACATCTTTAACTCTGCCACATCCAGCTCTGACTCCTGCCTTTTTGTCAATGCCACTGTCTCCAACCCATATAACATAGCTGGTCTCACTATCATCTTGTAGACCTTCCCTTTCACTCTTACTGGTACTAGTCTGTCACAAATCACTCCGGACACACTTGTGTGATACACAGTAAAGTCCTCATTGTGGTTATATGGTTCCCAGAAGACAGCAATATGCATATAAATTTCTTGGAGAAGAGAATGTCTTTTTAGAGTTGCAGGCCTTTCAGAACTCCCTCCTTTAGGGATAATTGCTATCCAAATGGACAATATGTCACTGGTTTGGTGCATCAACAAACAAGAGGGAAACAACCCCCTTTATCAACAAGGAGGGAGAGTTGAGCTGTGAGTGATCTCCTCCAAATGTATCACTCATGTGTTATTTGGTGTTGTCAAGGATGGTAGGTACATATATGTGCATCGTCATCACTGGTTATGTACCTTAAAACAATAATGCCACTGTGGATAGGAGTGAAGATTTGGGTGCGTTAACCAGGTAATGCTAATGACATACATATATGTGTAGTCTTCCAATACATCTCTCAAACATCAGTAGTAACCTGTTAGCATTTCTTTCCTGTGCAGGTGCGCCCACCTTGTGACAGTAACATGGCTTCACGAGCAGGAAAACAAGTCAGAGTGTTGGTGTGTGGCCATTCCAACATTCACTGAACTGCCAGCCATGCCTCCAGAAATGAAAACCACTACAACCTGAGCTTCCCCACAACTAGTGTGAAGGTATACTGGATGCATTGGAACAGACTCCTGCAGTTGTTGGAAGAGAAGTCTTCGATCTACCCTGAGCCTGACATTCTTGTGCTGCACTTTGGAGGGAATGATGTCATTACTCACCCACTCGGAAGTCTACGGTTTGAAATCAGAACAATTTTTGAACGCCTGCAGTCGTGGTGGCCACGTTGTCATTTTGTGTGGTCTGACATAATTCCTCGCCAGACATGGAAAACAGCAAACAGTCCATGGGCAGCACACAAGGCCAGACATTTACAGAATGTGTTCATGCATGGCTTGATGCACAGGGTCGGATCAACAATCTGCTATGACAGCATCACTGCAGATGTTGTTCACCTTTACAGAAGCGATGGCATTCACCTAAGGATGGCATTGTGTTGTTCTTGACTGACCTCCACAATGGCATGATGACAGCTATGCAAAATATACTGGTAACATGCAGCTAGTGAGAACAATTGCACAACAGCCATGACCAAACAGGACCAGTATGGTAAGAAACTCTATTTTTATATTTTATGAACACCGTTGTCACTACTGATGACACAGGAAAAGAACTGCTAGGGAACTTGTACACATGCTGAGTAACACTTCATTTTCATATTGTCAAAGAACCATCTGTATGCTGTGCACAGGTACAGATAACAGTTTGATTAAGAATTGTGTTATGTAAATTATATTTCTCTTAGTTTGGCAAATAACTGTGGTAGGGAGATGGTGAACATGCCGAGTAAGAACAACTGTTTGAGGATAGTACCACATACAAGAGAATATGTCAATAACCATCCTGCACACATCGCAGTTTGGTTACAATTATGGTTATGAGAGCTACGATTTATTTTCCTATTGTGCTAAATGCCTTTGTCAGGGAACATGTCATCAGGGTAAGTAATATCTCATTTTGAAGGCAGTATTAGTTACAGGATGGAAAAAGAACTGTGTCTGTATGCTGGACAAATGTACAGATATCACATTATGTTTAGGACTTCGATTATGAGAATTATGATATTGTTTCATATTTGGTGAGGAACGTTGTCAGGGAACATGTCAGCATGCTAAGTAGTAACTCATTTTGAAGACAATTTTAGTACTTGCAAGATATAAAAAGAACTGTATCTGTATGCCATACACATGTCCAGATATCACAGTTTGTTTGGGACCATGGTTATGAGAATTATGATATTTTTTTAATATTTTGCTAAATAACTATCAGGGAACATGTCATCAGGGTAAGTAATACCTAATTTTGAAGGCGATATTAGTAGTTACAGGATGGAGAAAGAACTGTGTCTGTATGCAGGAGAACTGTACAGATATGTTTTGTTTAGGACTTTGGTTATGGAAATTATGATCGCTTTCATATTTTAGTAAATAAGTTTGATAAGGAGCCTGTAATTGTGCCAAGTTATACCTCATTTTGAAGACTGTGTTAGTCCTTACAATATGATAAAAGAATGGTGTCAGTATTCTGTACACATCTACAGATATCACACTATTTAGGACTTAGGTTATGGAAATTATGATTTTTTTTCATATTTTAGTAAATAATTTTGCCAGGGAGCATGTAACTGTGCCAAGTGATACCTCATTTTGAAGACCGTGTTATTCCTTACAACATGATAAAATAACCATGTCTGTATTCTGTGCATATATACAGATATCAAAGTTTAGGCCTAAGGTTATGAAAATTATAATTTTTTTTCATATTTTGGTAAATAACTTTGCAAGGGAGCATCTCAATGTGCAACGTAATACCTCATTAGGTATACGTAGATTAATAGTTACAACATGGTAAAAGATCTGTATCCATATGCTGTACACATGTACAGATATCAAAGTTTGTTTAGGACTTGGTTTATGCAAATTATGATTTTTTGACATTTTGGCAAATAATTTGCAAGGGAGCATGTCAATGTCCCAAGTAATACCTCATTCTGAAGACAGTATTAGCCCTTACAACATGGTAAAAGAACGGTGTCTGTATGCTGTACACATGCACAGGTATCACAGTTTGTTTAGTCTTGTAGGATTATGAAAATTATACATTTGCAATGTTTCTCATTATTCTGCATATCTTTGCAAGGGAGCATGGTGGCGGACACAAATGAGGCATCATTTTGAAGGTGACATTGAGCCACACAACTTGTACACTGATATGTAGTCTCTGTCTGTTACAGGTGATGAGATATTATGCTTTATCAATTATGAGAAATATAATATTTATCATATTTCTGTGAATATCTCCATAACAGAGCATCACCCAGTAAGGATTAAGGTATGATTTTCAAACTAACATTCATACAAACACATTAATTACAAATTATATGGGTCTACATGGTACATTCACTAAGATATTGTGATTTGTTGTACCAAAAAGGTACAAAATATGCACAATATCAGCATTCATTGGCAAATATTTAATGACGACTTACATACACACTATCAACATTTACACTGTTGGAAAGGTCAGTGTCTGCTGAACAACTTTCACATTTATATTTTTAGTCTAGCTCTTATGGTCAAAAGAGCTATGAACATTTGTTTTCTGTATGGTATTACAAATGGATCATCTGAAAATAAGCTCAGGCTGCAATGTTGTTCTATGGTGGAAGTAAACAGCCATTTTCTGAGCTTGTCCGGAGTGAATGAGTTATAAACTCATCCACCTTTGCCACCTCTGCTCCCTGCATCCTCCCCATTCCTCTATCCTCCCTCTCATTCACACACATATTCTGTCTTAGTCCTGCTGACCTTCCTTCCTCTTCTCTCTAGAGCATATCTCCACCTCTCCAGGGTCTCCTCCACCTGTTCCCTACTCTCACTACAGATCACAATGTCATTTACAAACATCATAGTCCATGGGGACTCCTGTCTGATCTCGTCCGTCAACCTGTCCATCACCATTGCAAATAAGAAAGGGCTCAGAGCGGATACTTGATGTAATCCCACCTCCACCTTAAATGCATCCATCACTCCCACCGCAGACCTCACTGCTGTCACACTACCCTCGTACATATCCTGTACCACTCTTACATACTTCTCTGACACTCCCGACTTCCTCATACAATACCACAACTCCTCTCTAGGCATCCTGTCATATGCTTTCTCTAAATCTACAAATACACAATGCAACTCCTTCTGACCTTCTCTGTACGTCTCCATCAACACTCTGAGCAAACATTGCATCTGTAGTGCTCTTTCCTGGCATGAAACCATACTGCTGATCACTAATCATCACCTCCCTTCTTAACCTAGCTTCCACTACTCTTTCCCATAACTTCATGCTGTGACTGATCAATTTAATCCAGCGCATGTTTCTCAGACAAAATTAAGATCCCGAGGAGTAGGAAAGTACAGTTTTGTACCTACCATAAATGTAGATGCCCGATAGATATGCAACTGCGGTCCTGACATATGGGTTTGTCCTGCCTCAGGCAGCCCTTCGGTCGGCAAGATTCCAAAGTCTGGGTCCGGCGTCGGCCGATGTCGCCTCCTCCCCGACGTCAGAGCGGCTGGAGTATAAAGGCATCAGCCGAAGCCATCTTCTTCAGTGTTTCTTGCCCCAGATGCCAGGTGCCCTCCAAGGAAGGCTAAATTTTGTGAATGGATAAACAGATAAAACCAGAAATGCACAACAGTAATAAACAGATACACCATAATATATATCCCCAGCTGATAGGTAAGGGGAGAAAGGACCCAAAAGGGAAAAAAGAGGGGTAGGAGGGAGGGAAAACCTGACTGCAGTTGCATATCTATCAGACATCTACATTTATGGTAGGTACAAAACTGTACTATGTCCTTCAAGAATGCAACTGCAGTCCTGACATATGGGTTGAATACCATAGCCAAGCTGGGAGTGGTAAGACTAAGCAAGAGATGGTGTAGCTAGAAGGCCCTGCAGGACTGCCGAAGCAAAGCCTGCTCGGGATCTGGAGTATAATGACAGGGGCAGGTTGTAGTGTTTGGCAAATGTATGCATGGAGCTCCATGTAGCAGCCTCTAGAATGTCTTTTGTAGCCACTCCTCTTAGAAAAGCTGTGGATGTGGCCATAGCTCTGGTGGAGTGTGGTCTAATATTAGCTGGCACACTTTCCATGAAAAGAATAACAGAATCTGATGCAGTGTCCAATCCATTTTGAGATGGTTTGTTTGGTGACTGCTTTTCCTTGCACTCCAGCAGCATAGGTTACAAACAGTTGGTCAGACTTCCTGGTGGACTTTGTTCTGTCCAAGTAGTAGTGTAGTTGTCGGTGAATGTCTAAAGTATGCAGCAGCTTTTCCCCTTTATTTTGAGGGTTAGGAAAGAAAGTAGGCAGGTGAATTGCTTGGTTTAGAGACACTCTGGATATCACCTTAGGCATGAATGAAGGATTAGTCCTACGGGAAACTCTGTCCTGATGAAAGATGAGAAAAGGAGGAACTGCCATGAGGGCCTGTATCTCAAGAGACTCTTCTTGCTGAGGTGACTGCCAACAGGAAAACCGTTTTCCAAGAGAGAAATTGCATTTCTGAAGATGCTGCTGGTTCAAAAGGAGGAAGAGTTAATTTTTCCAAGACGTAATTGAGGTCCCATGCAGGAATTGATAGCTTCCTTGGAGGTTTGATATTCTTTATGCCTCTTAGAAGCGGTCTCAGCAAGGGATGCGAAAACACAGGTGGATCTCAGTTGTAATGTGCTGAGATAGCTGAAGCGTGGATTTTGATGGAAGAGTATGAGAGGCCACTGTGAAACATTTCTGCCAAGTATTCTAATATCTGAGGTATGTTCATCAGTGATGCATCCTGGCCCTTGTTGACATTCCATATGGTGAATCTCTTCCATTTAGCCGAATAGGTTTTTCTGGCGGAAGGTCTGCGTGCCTCCAGCAAAATTTCCTGAACTTTTTCGGAGAGGGAGTCATGGGTCTGAGTCATGGAACTCTCCAAGCTGTCAGCTTTAAGGTTTGCAGGTTCTGATGAACAGTCGTGTAACTGTGTTGAGTCAGGAGCAGAGGCCATTGAGGCAAGGGCCACGGTTTGGTGTGAGTTATGCTCAGTAGTAGTGGATACCAGTGTTGCCTTGGCCAGTCTGGAGCTATCAAGATTCCTCTTGGTTGTTCTGCATTGTTCTTCACTAACACCTTGGTGAGCAAAGGTAGCGGAGGGAATGCATAAATTGTTAGAGCATTCCAGCTGAAGGAAAGACCATCCGTTCTCCAAGCTAGAGGATGGTGTATCCTTGTGCAGAACCTTTCCAGGTGATGATTGAGATGAGATGCAAAGAGGTCTATGTAGGTCTTCCCCATGCAGATGCTATTTGTGAGAAAATGCGTGGGTGTAGCATCCATTCGTGTGGATCCAAGAAATTTCTGCTCAACCTGTCTGCCAGAACATTGTCCTTGCCCGGAACAAACTGGGATTGCAAGTAGATGTTCAGTTTCAGGGACTTTTCCCAAAGAATCATTGTTAGTCTGCAGAGGGGGTAGGAATGAGTGCCCCTTGTTTGTTTATGTACCACATGACAGTGGTGTTGTCTGTCCTTATTAGCAGATGACCTTGCTGAAGAGATTTTCCAAAGGCTTCTATTGCATGCATCACTGCCAACATCTCTTTTTGATTTATGTGCTGATGCATCTCCATGGGAGTCCATTGCCCTTGAATGCATCTGCCGTCCATGTGCGCCCCCCATCCATGGTCTGAGGCGTCAGTTGTAATATTTTGACTTGTTGGAGGTTTGTTGAAAAGCATGCCTTCGTTTAAAGTGACTTGCTTGAGCCCACCACAAAAATTCCCTTCGCAGGCATGGTATGAGTGGTATGTCTTCTAGGTTGTGGCTGTGTTGCGACCACAAGCTTTTTAGGTACCATTGCAGCTTTCTCATGTGTAGTCTTGCCAAAGGGATTAGAAGAATGCAAGATGCCATGAACCCCAGGGCCTGCAGGGTCTTCCTTGCGGTCAGGTGGGTTAATTTTGCTAGGCCTTTGAAGTAAGCTGTTAAATGCTCTTGTTTCTCCTCTGTGAGGAAAGCCATTTGTAGCTGTGTGTCCAGTTTTGCTCCTAGAAAAATAATCTCTTGGGATGGCAGTAGTCTTGATTTTTGAATGTTGACTGTGTATCCCAAAGCCTGCAGCAATTGAATGACGTAATCCAAGTGTTTTATCAAGGTCTGTTTGCTGTCTGCTTGTATTAGGCAGTCGTCCAGGTAAGGGTATATTTGAATCCCCTGGAGTCTGCAATGTGCCACTACTGATGCCAGGCATTTCGTGAATACTCTGGGTGCAGTAGATAAGCCAAATGGCAATGCTGAGAATTGATAGTGCTCTGTTCCTGCAAGAAATCTGAGGTATCTTCTGCGTCTGATAGGGACATGCAGGTATGCCTCCTTGAGGTCCATAGTAACCAGCCAAGACCCCTTGCCCAGCATGGGAAGAAGTTGCTGTAACGTCAGCATCTTGAATTTTGGCACCATGAGAAAAGTATTTAGAACGGACAAGTCCAATATAGGCCTCCATTGTTTTTCTTTTCTTGGAACAAGGAACAGTCTTGAATAAAATCCCTGGCCTTGTTCCTGAGGAGGAACCTTCTGTATTGCTTTCATTTGTAACAGCTTTGAGACTTCTATGAGTGCCTCTGCCCTTTGACTTTGTGGCAGGTTTGGCATGCCTTGTCCTGTTGGTAAGGTATGGAAGTGGAACCTGTAACCTCTGTCTATTATGTCCAGAATCTAATTGTCCTTTGTTATAATGTGCCAGTTTTTTGAGAATAGAGATAATTTTCCGCCTAGAGGTGCTTCTCTTTGAGCCTTGGTAGGCGGAGTGAAAGGTAAGTCATTGTGATTGTCCCTGTGGTGCAAGTGAACTACCTGTGCCACTTCTCTGATTTTGTGGTTGCCATTGGCGTCCCCTGTAGGAGCCTCGGTACTGCCCTCTACCTCGTGCACGCCTCTTCTTTCCCCTTTGAAACTTGCCAGAGTCTGGAAAAGACCAATTCTTTGAAGGCCAATTCCTGCTGAACCTTGGTGGCTGAACCTGGAGGAAATCCTTTACTGTCTGTACTGATTTTGCCTTTTCCTCAATAGATTTCAACACATCCTGAGCATTAGCACCAAAAAGCTTCTGTTTATCCAGAGGTGCGTCCAGGAGCTTTACTTTAACATGATCTGGCAGTGGCTGTTCTTTCAACCAAGCATGTCTACGGATAACAGCCCCTGTCATAGCTGCCCTACATGAAGCCTCCAATGCATCATAACCACACTGTAGAAAATGATTACTAACCTGCTGAGTGTTATGAACCAAATCCTGCAATGCCTTTCTATCTATAGGCTCAGGAGAGGCTATCTTTTTCTGCAAATCATCCAGTAAATAATTCTGGTACTGAAACATATGAAAAAGGCAGTTAAGAGACCTCATGGCAAGGGTGGAAGAGGTATAAACTTTTTTACCCCATCTCTCCAGGGACCTTGCTTCCCTGTCAGCTGGCAGTGGATTCTTGGCTGAAGAGGTAGCCACTCCTTTGGGGCCCTGTGAAATAGTTTCTAGATCCACAGAGTGGGCCTTAAAGAGATGCTTGTGAGTGTCAGGGACCCTGTAATATCTGTCTGGCTTGACAGGAGCAGGAGGGAGAGAATCAGGGGAAGCACTGTAGTCGGAGAAAACATCATCCAGGACATCCAAAACTGGAGGGATAGCTAAAGGTCTGTGCTGGGGTAACTTAAGGAAGGTACGTAGCCTTTTCCTAGAATCAGAAAATTCCTGACCCTGCCACTTAAAATGTTCCCTCATGGAGTGGAGGACTTCACCGAAAGAAAAATCCTCTGGAGGAGAGGCAGAGGGAATAGATTCCTCAGCATCAGAGTCCTCATAGGCCTGGAAGGATTCTTCTTGGGTATATGAATGCTCTGAATCCCCAGAGGCTTCATCCGAAGAGAGGTTGTCTGCCTGCTCAGTTCTAGGCCTTTTTTCTGCAGGCGGCTGAGAACCTCTGTCTGGGTGAGGCTGAGACCCCCTAGATCTGCAGCCAGAGACATGATTTGTCTTGTCAGAAGAAGGGGCCTGAGAAGTAGGTTTAGGATGGGCCTTGGCCTGGCTGGCGGCCTTAGCACGTGCAAAGGCCTTGATTGACATGGAAACAGGAGGCCTAGCTGCGCCCATGTGCAGGTGTAACTTTGTCCACGGGAATGGTGTCGGGTAGATCCAGAACGTCGGTTTCCGGAGGAAAATCAACAACCGGCACCGGTGTAGTCTCCGAGACCGAGGGATGAGTTAACGCGGTGTCGGCCTGGAGCGGTTGAATTACCGCTTCCGAAGGGACCGAAGCACTCGTGGAGGGCTTAGGCATTATATCGGTGGAAGAGGCGGGCCGAGGATGTTGGTCCCGGTCCTTTCGTTTTTTGGTAGTTTGTGCTGTCTGTTGTTCCGACGGCATGTTGTAAGCGTAGGAATCACCAAAAAAGTCTTCGGCAAACTCTGCCCGGCGCCTGAGTGCGCGCTTATTAAAGCAAGCACAGGCAGCACAGGCCGAGACGTCGTGGTCTGGGCCCAGGCAAGGGAGGCAGTAAGAATGGAAGTCCTTATGAGGTATTTGTTTACCACAAGACCAACAATTATTAACTTTCTCAATTTGTTCTGACATCGGCTGAGGCAAGAAAAAATGTTCCCCAACGGGGTACTTAGCTTTTAGATGAATTCGGTAACTGAAAACACAGGAGCTGACCGACCGGCACTTGCGAACTGCTTCTGCTTCGGGCACCGCACAGCAAGAAAGACTGAAGAAGATGGCGTCGGCTGATGCCTTTATATTCCAGCCGCTCTGACGTCGGGGAGGAGGCGACATCGGCCGACGTCAGACCCAGACTTTGGAATCTGGCCGACCGAAGGGCTGCCTGAGGCAGGACAACCCATATGTCAGGACTGCAGTTGCATTCGTGAAGGACATCTGGTTTCCTTTGTGGTCTGATGTGAAGGATGCCTTTTAAGAAGAGTTTAACTTCCAACCTGGAAGCTAAAGGGGAGACAGACATGCATAGACAGCATAAATATGGGTTTTAACTGAGGAGTAGAACATCCTACTTCATTAATTCAACACAGATAGTGGATGTCCCAGTGGTCCTGGCCTAACAGTGGCTGCAAATCCTTTTTGAGACACCAGATGGAAAACCTCTTCCATTTGGAAGCGAAGGATTTCCTAGTTGTAGATTTTCTGGCCTCCTGCAGAATTTGGAGCACGTCCTCGGGGGGGGTTGTCTGAAGTGAATCAAAATCCTCTCTCCCACAAAGTCAGATTTAGAGTTGACATCTGTGGATGCACTAGAGTTCCCTTGTCCTGTGCGAGTAGGTCCATTGTTTTGGGTAATTTGTTGCGACTGTCCTCAGCTAAATGCAGAAGGGCTAACTAATGCAGTCTTGGCCAAAAGGGGGTCACCAGCAAGATCTTTGGTTGCTCCCGCTGGAGTTTCAGCAGTACCTTTTGGAGAAGTGGGAAGATGGAGGAATTAATAGAAAAGCATCCCATTCCAAGAGAAAGTGCCCACCTTCCATATCAAGGGATCTGGGACCCTGGCATAAAACATGGGAATTTGTTCATGGGGGAGGCAAAGATCTACCTGAGGTACACTCCATTGATGGACAATGTCCAGAAACACATCCCTGTGTAACATCCATTTGTGAGATTGTGTCACGTGCCTGCTGAGCGTGTCTGCCACAACATTCTGAGTTGTGGGAATGTAGACAGCCTGAAGGGAGAACTGACTCTGCAAGACTAACTCCCACGCCTATAAAGCCAGTCTGCACAAGAGGTAAAACTTTGTCCCTACCTGTTTGTTGACATACCAGAGGACCATGGTGTTGTCTGTGAACCACATCAGAACCCTCGGAGAAAGCACAGCCTTGAAAATTTGGTGGACAAAAATCAAGGTCCTCATCATCTTTATACTGAAGTGCTCCCTTGTTTGGTGTGGAGACCAGACAGCTCTGACCTTCCAAGACTCCAGTGCTGCTCCCCATCCTGAGTCTGAAGTATCTATGTACAGCTCCCGAGTGGGGAGAGGTAGTTGTAAGGATAGACCTGGGTTCCTTGCAACCTAGGTACCCACCAGTTTAACTTCCTTTTTAAGCAAGGCAGGAGTGGGATAAACTCCAGAGAATGAATGTGTTGCATCCAAACTGTTCTCAAGAACCACTTGAATTTTTTCATGTGGAACTTGGTGAAAGGCAGCATGGGGATAGTGGAAGCCATAAACTCCAAGAGGCACAGAAACTCCCTGGCAGTCCGGGATTGGAGAAGCAGGAGGTCCTGAAAGTAGGAAGCCAGGGAGAGGACCTTTTCTGGAGATAAGGAGGCTAGCATCCTTCTCTGTTTGATTCCTGCAGCCAAGAAAAATGTGGTCTTGGGAAGGGATCAGAGCAGATTTCTAATAGTTGATAGTAAACCCTAGACTCTCCAGGAGAGACACCATGAAGTGAGAGGTTTCTCCTGAAGGATATCTGGAGATGAGGCCTGGAGAAAGTACAGTTGTGTACACTTACCATAAATGTAGATGTTAGAGTATTCACTGTTGCAGTCGTTACATTTGGGTTATCTGCTTGCAGCAGCCCTCAGTCAGCCTGATTATCAGAGTCTTGGGTCCTGCGTCGGTTGCTGTCTCATTTTCCATGACTTCAGGTCGTCAGGGGTATAAAGCATGCAGCCGATGCTATTACATCAGTTTTTCTTGCCCCAGATGTCAGGGGCCCCCATAATGGGAAGCAATTATATACAAGGTTACACCTCCAACAAAAAGCAAATACATCAGAAAGCTTTAAGCATAGCAAGCAAGAACAGAGGTATAGCAATAGAAGTCAGGGGGCTGGAGGGAGGGCAACCAGGACTGCAACAGTGAATACACTTCAACATCTACATTTATGGTAAGTGTACACAACTGTACTATGTTCTGCGTGTTTCACTGTTGCAGTCATTAGATTTGGGTAGATTCCCAAAGCTAAGAAAGGGAGGAGGCACACTGCATTAGGACCAGCTATGAGGCCCTGCAAGACTGCAGTGGAAAAAACAGCTCTGGATTTAGAAAAATGGTAAGTGGTAATGCTTGGTGACTATGTACAGAACTCCAGGTAGCAGCTTCTACGATGTCCCTGGTAGGTACACCTCTGAGAAAGGCTGTAGAGGTAGATGCAGCCCTGGTTGAACGTGGTCTTATCCCCTGTGGGGTAGGTTTTCCATAATGCTTATAGCAGAAATTAATGCAATGGCCTGTCCACTTAGAAATGGTTTGCTTTGAAATGGCCTTCCCCTTTGCCCCTGGAGCAAATGCAACCAGCAGCTGTTCAGATTTCCTGAGAGACTTAGTCCTGCCCAAGTAAAATCTAAGTTGTCTGTGCACATCCAAGGGGTGCAGTATTCATTCCCCTTTGTTCTGGGGATTAGAAAAGAAGGTTGGTAAATTAATGGACTGATTAAGAGCGACACTGGACACCACCTTGGGCATAAAGGAGGGATTGGTCCTGAGGGACACCCTGTCCACATGAAAGATGATGAAAGGCTCCACTGCCATGAGGGCCTGTAATTCAGACAGCCTTCTTGCTGAAGTGATGGCTAGGAGGAAGGCTGTTTTCCAAGAAAGGAATTTCAACTCTGCATTTGCAGCTGGCTCAAAGGGAGGTAGCGCGAGTTTTTTCCGATACAAAGTTAAGGTCCCAGGCTGGAGTAGGGGCTCTCCTGGGTTATCATAACTTTTTGGCCCTTCTGAGGAATTGTTTCAGCAGTGGATGAGAGAAGAGGGGTGGCTCTGTGTTAAAATGAGCTGAGATGGCGGAGATATGAATTTTGATGGAAGAAAAGGAAAGGCCCTTGTGAAGCATCTCAGTTAAGTATTGAACAATGAGTGGTAAATTGGGCAAAGTTGTGTCCATCCCCTGTGTTTGGCTCCAGGAACAGAATCTCTTATTTTTCAGCATAGGATTTTCTAGTACTAGGCCTTGCCTTCAGAATGACATCCATCACTTGCTTACTGAGGGATGGGAAAGGAGAGGTCATGTAATTAGCCAGGCTGGAAAGGTTCAGGGTTTGAAGCTGTGGGTGCAGAATTTGGCCCTCTTGCTGAGACAGCAGGGCAGGGGTCTGAGGCAGGTGCCATGGTTCCAGAAGTGACAATGCGCAATAGGGGATACCAGTGTTGGCGTGGCTAGTCTGGTGCAATACGTATTTGTCCTGTTTGATCTTTAGTAGCACCTTAGAGAGGAGAGGCAGAGGGGGGAAAGGCATAAACTGATTTTTCCAGCTGAAGGACAGGATCCACTTTCCAAGCTTGCCTGTGGGAAGCCCTTATGCAAAATGAGTCCAATTGGTAGTTCTGAGGGGAGGCAAACAGGTCTATCCCTTTGGGCTACCCCATTTGATTCTCAAAATGTTGAATATCTTTGGTTCCAGTTTCCACTCGTGTGGGTCCATGAGATTTCTGCTTAGGTAGTCTGCCAGTGTATTTAGTTTGCCTGGCAGGAATTGAGCTTGTAGGTGCACTTGGTAGCTCAAGGCTGTGTTCCACAGAGCCATGGCTAGTCTGCAGAGGGGGTATGAATGGGTTCCCCCTGCTTATGTACCACATAATAGTGGTGTTGTCCGTCTTTACCAATAATTGTCCTGGAAGAATGTAGTCCTTGAAGGCTAACAGAGAATTCTGTACAGCTAACATTTCTTTTTGATCGATATGCAGGTGCATTTGACTCTGGTTCCATTTGCCCTGAATGCACTGCCCTGCCAAGTGAGCCCCTCATGCATAGTCTGATGCATCTGTTAGGGTTTGGGCTGCAGAGGGTAGAGTGAATGGCAGTCTCCTGTTTTGGTGGCAGGCCTGTGCCCACCAAAGGAACTCTGTCTTTAGACAAGCTATGATGGGAATCATTGATTCTAGGTCCTGAGAATGTTGGCACCATAGGCTTTTTAGATACCACTGTAGTCTCCTCATATGCAGTCTTGCATATGGAATTAGTAGAATGCAAGAGAACATGAACCCCAGGGCTTGCAGTATTTTCCTTGCAGATAGCTGGGTCTTTGTGGCCAGCAGTTTGAAGTAGGTAGTCAAAAGAACTTGTTTCTCTGGCGTGAGGTATGCCATCTGGGAAGTTGTATTCAAGCTTGCTCCCAGGAATACAATTTGTTGGCAGGGTACCAGATGTGATTTATTTTCGTTTATGGTGTACCCCAGAGAAGTTAGTAATTTCTTTACAAATGCCAGATGATTTAATAGTATGTCCTGGCTTTCTGCCTGAATTAGACAATCGTCCAGGTATGGGTATATTTGAATATTTCTTTGAATGCAAAATGCAATAACTGGAGCTAGGCACTTTGTGAATACCCTGGGCGCAGTATAGATAAGCCAAGGGGAAGTGCAGAAAACTGATGGTGCATGTAGCCTGCTCTGAAGCGTAGGTATCTTCTGCAAGATTCCCTTATTGGGGTGTGCAGGTAGGCTTCCTTTAAATCCAGTGCTGCCAACCAGGCATTTTTGCCTAGCACAGGAAGCAGCTGATGAAGAGTTAGCATTTTGAATTTTGGGATTACCAAAAAAGTGTTTAGGATAGACAGGTCCAGGATAGGACGCCAGGAATTGTGTCTTCTGGGTAACAGGAAAAGTCTTGAGTAGAAATCTTGTCTCCATTCTTCTTCTGGGACAGGCTGAGTGGCCCTGATGCTTAGGAGAGAGAGCACTTGCTTTTGAGCCTCTGCCCACTGATTTGGGGGTAAGTCTGGTCAACTGTTTGGGGTTGGTAACGAGAGGAAATGGAATCTGTATCCTTGGGA
Organism: Protopterus annectens; assembly: GCF_019279795.1. NCBI lineage: Eukaryota > Metazoa > Chordata > Ceratodontiformes > Protopteridae > Protopterus > Protopterus annectens. Next base: position 1,501,733,989 of record NC_056732.1, on the reverse strand, counting down.
AACTATATTTAAAACCCATTGGTCTTGGGTAATGAGTTCCCAGTTTTTTGCATGCAGGGCGATCTTTCCCCCTAAAGGAACAGTCAGTTGAGCAGGGCTTGGAAGGTTTAAAGTTAAGTTATCGTGACAGTTTAACATGGGGGGGGGGGGGTTACTACTTCCAGCTTTGGTTCTGGGTTTGGATTGAGAAGGCCTGGAAGAGGCAAGAAAGGACCAATTCTTAGAAGGTCAGTGCCTACTAAATCTGGGAGGTTGTACCTGCAGGAAAACTAACAGTTTGCATAGATTAAGCTTTTTCCTCCACCTTTTTAAGTACTACTACTGCTTTCTCGCCAAACAGACCGTCTTGGTTTAAGGGAGCATCCAGTAATTTAGCTTTAACATGATCTGGCAAAGATTGCTCCTTAAGCCTAGCATGCCTTCTAAGTACAAACCCAGTGACAGCAGCCCTGCAAGATGCCTTTAACGATGCATAACCATATCGGAAAGTATGTTTTCCAACTTGTTCGGCAGAATGCATTAAATCCTGTAATTCTTTATTTTCAGCACATTCAGGAATAGTCATTTTCTGTTTAAGCAATCCAATAATACGCTGCTGATACTTCAACATATGAAACTGGCAGTTTAAGGCCCTAATGGCCAAAGTTGCAGAAGTGTATACCTTCTTACCCCATCTGTCTAGGGCCCTGGAATCTCTATCAGAGGGGGTAGGGATTTTGGCAGTAGTAGCCTTAATGCCTTTGGGCCCCTGTGAAATGGTATCAGGATCCACAGTAGGATTCTTCAAGAGAAACTAGTGAGAGTCAGAGACTCTAATACCTGTAAGGTTTTCTGGGAGCTGGAGGTAAAGTGTCAGGGGCCAGGCTGGATTCCGAAAAGGCATCATCTACAATGTCCAGTACAGGAGGGATAGCTAAAGGCCTGGTTTGTGGTAGAAGTAAGAATTCCCTAAGCCTCTTTTTGGAGTTAGAGTAATCCTGGCTTTCCCAGCAGAAATGCTCCCTAAGAGTATGCAAAGTTTCACCAAAAGAGAAATCCTCTGGAGGGGAAGCAGAGGGAATGGAGTCCTCTGCATCTGAATCTTAATAGGTAGATAAGGGCAACTCCTGGTCATCAGAGAAAACAGAAATTTCAGAATCCTGATCAGAGGAATCAGAAGGAAAATCCGTTCTAGGTCTCAGAGGGAGAAGTGTGGCTTCCCCTGATTACAGTAATAAGGTCTTCAGCCAGTATTTGTTTTTTAGGCATAGGGGGCCTGGCCATGCGGTCTAGGCGTCATTTTTCTAGGTGTGGATCGAGTTTTAGGCCTTGAAGAAGAAGATGGCGTCGGTTTAATATGCAAGTCAGTAGGCCTGAATACACTCTCAGAAGCCGGTGCCTGCACAGCGGCTCCGGACCCTTCCAAGGTAGACACATCCACAGGTTCCACAGTCGAAGATGCATCTCGCGGCATCGGACTCCGAATGGGTCTCAGTAGAGGCCTGCAAATCTGAAGTAGTGGGTATCAGGGGCTGCGAAAGTACGTCACTTAGTACAGGCGAACTGGCAACTAGCTTAGTAGAAGCATCGTTGGCAGCTTTGGATCTATGCGTTCTGTGTCTATCTTTGCGATTTTTCGGAATGTTGGTAGTCGGGTGGGCTTACCAAAAGCCATTTCTGGATAATTGAACAGAGTACCAAAATAGTTAGATGCGAAAATGAACTGATGATGAATAGTTCGAGGTTTAAATAAGGCACAAAACAGACAGCGAGGTACGTCGTGGTCTGGGCCTAAGCAAGGAATGCAGCACGAATGAAAATCTTTGAGGTATTTGCTTTCCACAAGAAATACAATTGTTAACTTTTACAGACATCGGTTTAGAGCAAGAAAAAGGTTCCCCAACGGGGTACTTAGCTTAGTTGAAGACTTCAGATCTGAAACTCAAAGATGAAAATTTCAGGAGTTGGCCGACCGGCACTTGCGAACTGCTTCTGCTTCGGGCACTGCACGGCAAGAAAGACTGATGTAATGGCGTCGGCTGCATGCTTTATACCTCTGACGACCTATGGAAGATGAGACAACAACCGACGCAGGACACAAGACTTTGATAATCAGGCCGACTGAGGGCTACTGCAAGCAGATGATCCAAATGTAATGACTGCAACAGTGAAACACGAAGAACATGTAGGTTTAGTAAGAAAAATCTATATGCCCTATAGTCCACTTTAGGCAACGACAAGAGCTAAACATTTTGTGAAAACCCTCAGTGCCGCAGACAGACCAAAGGGCAAGGCACAGAACTGAAAATGAGAGGAAGCAACAGCAAAGCAAAGACATTTCCTGAACAGAAGATGAATGGTGATATGAAGGTAAGCATCTCTAATGTCTGATGAGACCACAAAGGCCTGGGGAAGTACGAGAGGAAAAAGGGTGGGTAATGTTAGCATATGAAAGGTGGGAACTTTCAGAAAGATATTTAGATTGGTAAGGTCTGGAATGGGCCTCTGAGGGCCATCCTTCCTGGAACCAGGAACATCCTGGAGTAAAATCCTTTTCCATCTTGGGAGGGTGGCACTTCCTGAAAACTGCCTTGAGAAAGAAGGCTGGATATGACCTTGGGAGAAAGTTCCAAATATTCTTTTGGAGGTTGTAGAATAGCCCTGAAGGGGGGAAAAAGTTTTCCAAACCAAAAAACACCCTTCTCGGATGATGGATAAGATGCCAAGAGTCCTGGGTTATCTGTTTCCAAGCAGACAGACAGAGGAGTTAATGGGCCTGGAAGCGGGTAGTCACAGACTACCAGGCTTAGCCTGAAATGGCTGTTTCCTGGGTGGGAGTAGAAGAGGCAGATTTAGATGAAAATTGTTTCCTAGGATCTCTCTTACCTTTATAGGTTCATACTAGGCTATCTGCCCTAGGGCATTTATAAGCCTAGCCAGAGTGTGTTTGGCTTTCGCCACCCATTTTAAATTAATTTTGCTATGCCCTTTTTCGAGGTTAGTATACTGTGCCTCTGTCTAACAGTGACACAGAAGTGATACCCGGGGTAAACCTACGATCTCCCATCCACTCATCAAGATTCCTTTTGGAGAGTCAATGAGGGACTCTGCCTAACCTGGACTGGGATTTTATTCCAGAGTGAAGGGAGCCTCTGGGTTATGAATCTGTCCCTCCAGCATGTCCTATTTATTTCAGTGCTGAGGTTCAAGTCTCTTGAGCTCGTAGCTCGATGGGATTTGGATTTTCTGAGGTGCAGCATGCCCATTAATTCTGGGTTGGACATGGCTTTATACGTCAGGCACAGATCGCCTCTGAGCAGGCAGTATGCCACTGAGTAGAGCTGGAGTTTCTTTAACCGGGCAGCATATGGCATCTGTTTGAGCCCTTTGATCCTCTGGGTGAGGTACTTTTGGGGTCTTTCCAGTTGCTGCAGGTGTCTGGTAAGGTACATCCAAAAAGGGGCATTTGTACTCAATTATGGGCCTGAGTAAAGAGGCACGATGACCTCCCCTGATCTAGATGTGAATCCCTTCATGATTAGGTGGGCTATATAAAATGTTTTTCTAACCACTTTGGCCACGTGGTTGGTCAAATGAGATATTGCTATCAACTTGGGTCCCCAGGTCCCTAATTACTTCTTCTGTACTTAATGGATTACCACCTATGTGGTAATTTGTTTGAAAGACTGAGGTCTGGCAGACTGACACAGGTGGTTTTGGTGGGACAATTCCTCTGAAACCTAGAGACAGGGGAAACAAAGAAATATTTTAGTTCTTGAAGCTCCTTGCCCTTCTCATGTGAAGATTTAAATAGTTCTGCAGCAGTGGTATCAAACAAAGCCTTGTTGTCCAGAGGAGCATCCATGATATTTGCTTTAATATCAGGCAAAGGTTGCAGCCTGAGCCATGAATATCTTCTCAGAACAGACTCGGATGCAGCTTGTCCTAGCCGAGGCCTCCCCAACACCATAACTGCACTCAATGGAGTGCCTTGTAACCTGGGCCGTTGACTCAAGAATGGAGGACAGCTTAGACTTAGTGGAAGAATCAGGGAGCCCACAAAAGTAGCTTTCCTGCATCTGATAGAAGGGCCAAGGAGTACCTGACCATATGAGTTTGATAATTAAATTGTACTGAAGGCCAGTGTACTGAAGGCCAGAGTAGTAGAGGTATAGAACATTTTCCCTATTCTCTCCATGACTTTGCTCTCCTTATCTGAAGGAGGTAAGGCGGTAGAAAGCAGCATTCTGGATGCCTTGTCTGCAGACACTGAAATGGTAGCAGGGTCTGCAGAGGGACATTTGAATAGAAATTTGGATTCCTCAAGTTTGTTTGGGTCTTTCGGCTTTTCCCGATTAGGGGTCGCCACAGCAGAACTCCGGTCCGCTAATGATTGGTAGTTGATTTTTACGTGCCGAGTTACCAGCCCTGACGCACAACCTTCAACGAAGGTACGCCCATTCACGCATGTCTCCAAGCAGAAGACGCTCTAGCTAAGAATCGAACCAGACAGCGTCTTACTGTGAGGTGACAACGCTACCGCAGCACCACCACCGCAGTGCACTAATTTGGATTCCTCAGGTACCTTATAAACTTTATCTGGGCACTTGGGGGCTGGAGGCTAGGAGTCAGGGCATTTTGAAGCGGATGCAAAGACGTCTAAGAAGGCCGGTGGTAGATGGAGATGCAGAATCCATCTGTATGAGGTTGCAATACCTTTTTTGGATGTCAGATACATTGCAGCAGTCCACTGAAAAGCTCTCTCATCTTAAGGATGGTTTCCCCAAAGGAGATATCCTCACCAGGGGAATTAGTACCATTTGATTCCTTTTCTGGTGAGGCATAACCCAAAGTGGAAGAAATTTTGGCTGAATATGCCAAGAATAGTGATTCCTCATCTGAGGAAACCTTCTCAGAAGTCCTCTTTGAAGGAGTAGAGGGAGGAAATGAAGGAGTAGGGAGAAGGGGAGCCGAGGTCTGTTGTAAGGCCATAAAGGCGTTGAACAGGACTTGGGAAAAGGCCTGCCAATCCTGTGTCTGTTCCTGGGGGGGGGGGGGGGGCAGGAGACACATGGTTTAGTCTTGAACTTTCCTTTTTTGGTACTGCCATGTGGTGGAAGGTGGATGGGTCAGACGTTGACCTGCACTCCACAGTGTCGGTAGGAACATCCTCCCTCAATCTGGGTGATGCCACACGGGCCTTCAGTAACAGGCCGTGGTCCCCTCCACTCCCAAGTCGGATGACTGAGATTCCCCTGAGGACGTGCTGGTAGGGTCCTTCACTGCCTCCACTCCAGTACCCGTCAAAGGAATGTCTACCAACTCCAGAACAGCCTATGGACCCATATTAGTCTCGGAAGAGATGTTCGGAGCAGAGGATTAAAATCAGGCTGTGGCTTCTTGGCCTTTTTTGGTTGTCTCTCTTTTGAAGGCCCTACGCAGCCTCCATGTCACGCGTGAGACCCTTAAGGCACCGATTCTGAAGATATAACTTCAGGGAATAAACTAATGAAAAAAGTATAAAAAGCAGTCCGATCCACAGCCAGATAGATTTAATACCATATAAAGACAAATAAAACAGACGTATTTAGCGCTTTCATCTCTCTCAGGAGACTTCATCAGAATACAATTAATGCCATTTCGTCTATCATTTTATATACAAACTTTCAAGTTAAATCATTAATTGTGTCACCAATCAAGTTCCATTTGGCAAATGTTCTCTAACATTTAAGACATATATTTAATAATACAAAAAATACTTTAAAACACAAACAAAATAGAATAATCAATTTATATATTCCCTACCTTTATATTTATAAATATAATACATTTAAAAACATCTTAAAAACATATTTATTGACTTAAATGGATTTAAGCTATATTGTTAGCCCTTTCTACTAAAATGGGTGTGTTGGAAACTGTTTCATTGAGTCCTGGTGGAAGCATAGCTGCTGATTTCAGCTGCCAGTTTCTTTCTTCTTTAACAGATTTTTCCAATTCCCCTCTGGGATTCAAATTCACCTTATCCAGAATTCCAAAAGAAAATTTTGTAAAAGTGGGGCAAGAAAGGGAATGCTTGTACAAGGCATTGGTCATCTTTTTATTTTTTATGTCATTGGTGTGCGCATAAATTCTAGTTTTCAACGCACGCTCAGTTTTCCCCACATAAAAATGGGGCATGTCTCACACAATGCTAAGTAAACCACTCTATTAGTATTGCAGTTCCCTCTCTTCAAAAACACTCTTGCCCACAATTCTCCATTTTCACAACTCTTTCTTTCATAATAAATGAACATCGCCCACATCTTCCACAGACTCTAGTGCTTTGGATCATGTTATCCTCCATTTCAATTTTTTGATCAAGCAATCTCTTAAAGTTTGGTGTGGTTTTAGTGACAAAAATAGGTTGCCTTCCCAATTTTTCAGCCACTTTAATGATTTTAAAAATGTCCCAGTTATGTTTTAAAGCTTCCTGGATTCTACCAGTAAGATGGTTATGTTCTAGGATACAAGCTTTATTGTAACACTTATTAACAATTAACAGTTATTAAACAGTTCAGTTTTAATCAACCCAATACCAACAAGGTTCCTGCGAGGGTACCACTTAAGTTTGATGAACACAATTTTAAGAGAGTTCATTTTTTTCTTCAAGAAGAGACTGCTTAAATTAAAGACATCCCAAATTGACATTGCTTATTTAAATGAATGTTTAAACTTAAAAGTAGTCCCTCAGGGACTCAGACTTTATAAATTTCCATTTGGCGTGTTTTATGACAATGATGTGATTATTGATTTTATTGAATTTTCTGATACAACTGGTATGGATTTTCTACGAAAAACTATCTTTTATTATGAAAAACAGAAGGTTGCTTTAACTCAGGAAATTGAGGAGTTGGATAGGAAAATTAGGGAAGATTTGTTATTTCCCCAATTTCAAGACCTGTATTACAAAATATTTGTCAAAGTTGAAAGGAGATGTAATATTTTTTTATAAAAAGAAGCGGAAGCTAGAACGGGACTTAAAGCAATATAATAAAAAAGAAGCGTATCCCACCCCTCTCAGTATGGATTTTAACCATAGTAAAAGTAATGGAAGGGAAGAACCGGGAACATTGAGTTATAGTGAAGTTTTAAGGATGAATAATGTAAATAACACTCAGATGGAATATGAGAGGGAGGAGGGACAGGATTTTCCATATATCAGACGCTCGGAAAGACTGGCACAGAGAAATATAGAGAAAAGGAAATACAATCAGAATTCCTATCAACAGACACAGAAAAAGGGGTTTTATCAAACAGACAGACACAGGAATTAGTTGGTAACATAGTTAAATGTAAAAATGGTTTTACTGTGTATAATTATACTAATAGAGAGATCACAGATTAATATTTTTGTTATCTAAGGGAATTAAATTAATTCCTGAGGGAAGAAGCAACCTTGTGGACAATGTCCTGGCTTTGAAATTGTATACTGAAAATTTAATTTTGAGTTACAGTTTAATGACAGAGATGGAGAGTTAAGAGAAGGGAACACAATGAGTGAAAATAGATGGAAAAAGAGAAGTACATATAACCCTCCATTACATCCTTTAGTGGATATGTTTGAAAAACTAGTGTTGGAAGATTTGTATTATATACACACCTTAGACAGAAATATTCCCTGGAATTTAAGTAGAGAAGAACAATTTATTAATGGATTTAAGGAAAGATAAAACAATACGTATTATGACCCCAGATAAAGGGGATGGGGTGGTCTTGTTTAAGAAGACTACATAAATGAAATGCGACAACTTTTGTTTGAAGAAACTACATATACAGCGGTGTCTATAAATCAAATTAATGTTTCTTATTCCAGAATTGACTCCTATCTGGAAGAATATTTGTTGAACAATAGGATAAATGGGGATGTTTATGATTTCTTATACAAGAAATATAACATTCCGGTATTCTTTGGAATACTGAAAATACACAAAGATATAGGAAAGCCCCCCTTTAGACCCATAGTGGCTGCCAAAGGCCCCAAGACTCACCCCCTGGCTGTATTTATTGATCAAAATGTACAGCACGTCGTAGAAAAGACGTCCCACTTGGTCAAGGACTCGTGGGTTTCTTGGGGTTACTTAAAAAGGAAAGTACAGTTTTGTACCTACCATAAATGTAGATGTTCGAAGATCCACATTGCTGCAGTCATAACTTATGGGTGGTCCGCTGTCCTCGGCCGGCCCGAATACCAAAGTATTAGGCTGACGTCGGCCATGGGCGCTCAGATCTGACGTCAGAGCGTCAAGGTATTAAAGCGCATGACCGACGTCATTTCCTCAGTCTTTTCTTGCCCCAGATGTCAGAAGGCCCTAAAAAATAAAGGCCACAGCCAAAAATAGAATAACTCCCTAAAACCATGTACAAAATAAGTACAGTTTTGTACCTACCATAAATGTAGATGTCCGAGAGGAATGCATCTGCAGTCTTTACAAATGGGTTGTCCTGTCGTCAGGCAGCCCTTCGGTCGGCCGGATTCCAAAGTCTGGGTCTGGCTTCGGCTGGTGTCGCACTTCACCCGACGTCATTGCGGCAGTTATTCGGGTATAAAGGCATCAGCCGACGCCATTTTCCTCAGTCTTTCTTGCCGTGTGGCGCCCGAAGCAGAAGCTGTTCGCAAGTGCCAGTCGGTCAGATCCAGAGATTACTACTACCGAATACTACTTCAAAGACTTCTATAAAGCTAAGTACCCCGTTGGGGACTCTTTCTTGCCTCAGCCGATGTCAGAGAAAGTTAATAACTGTTTATCTTGTGGGAAAAATACCTCATAAAGATTTCCACTCCTATTGTATACATTGTTTAGGCCCAGACCAACATCTACATTTATGGTAGGTACAAAACTGTACTATGTTCTTCATCTCACATTGCTGCAGTCATAACTTATGGGTAGAATCCCAAAGCAGAGGTAAAGGGAGGCTGGCAAAATCATAAAGCATTGGGGGCTGCCAAAATGCCCTGTAAGATTGCAGTGGCAAAACCAGCCCTAGATTTGGAATAAAGAGGAAGATGGTAATGTTTAGAAAAAGTGTGCACTGAACTCCAAGTAGCTGCTTCCAAAATATCTTTAGTAGCTACCCCCCTTAGAAAAGCAGAAGTGGCAGTAGCCCTAGTGGAGTGAGGCCTGATTCCAGCTGGAATCTCCTTACCATGATGAGAATAACAAAAAGCAATACAAAGGCCAATCCACTTAGAAATAGTTTGTTTTGAAACAGGTTTCCCCTGAGAACCCAAAGCAAAAGAAACAAACAACTGCTGAGACTGTCTGAACCCTTTAGTCTTGCTCAAATAATAACGCAACTGCCTGTGAATATCCAAAGTGTGCAAAATTTTCTCCCCTTTATTTTGGGGATCTGCATAAAAAGTAGGCAAATGAATAGATTGGTTCAAGGCCACATTTGAAACCACTTTAGGCATAAAAGTAGGGTTAGTACGCAGAGATACCCTGTCCTTATGAAAAATTAGGAAGGGTTCAACTGCCATTAGAGCCTGCAATTCAGAAACCCTTCTAGCAGACGTAATGGCCAATTTTCCAACACAAAATTGAGATCCCAAGCAGGAGTAGGAGCTCTACGCGGGGGTCTTATGTTCTTTGCCCCTCTAAGGAATTGCTTAAACAAAGGATGAGAGAATAATGGTGGGTCACAGTCATAGTGAGCAGAAATGGCTGCAGCATGAACTTTTATAGAGGAGAAAGACAAACCCTTGTCCAATAATTCTGTAAGATATTGAAGAGAAACACTCAAATCAGGCCTGGAAACATCAAAGCTCTTTGCTTTGCTCAAAATAAAAAATCTCCTCCATTTATCAGCATAATCTTTCCTTGTACTAGGCCTCCTGGCCTCCAAAATAACATTCAAAACTTGTTGAGGAAGCTGCGACCCTCCAGGTTCTAGAACAGAATATGCCAGGCTGTTAGATGCAGGGACTGAATCCTGACATTGAGGAAATGATCGCCCTCCTGAGTCAAAAGGTGTGAAATCAAAGGCAAAGGGTAAGGAGGTTCCCGTACTAAACTCCTCAGCAGAGGGTACCAGTGCTGTCGAGGCCAGTCTGGAGCTATTAGAATCATGGAGGGCTTGTCTTGTCTGACCTTCAAGAGAACCTTTGGAAGAAGAGGCAGAGGCGGAAAGGCATAGACGTGAAGATTGCTCCAACTGAATGATAGAGCATCCACTTTCCAAGCTGTGGGATGAAACATCTTTGTGCAAAACTTTGGCACCTGGAAATTTAGTGGAGAAGCGAACAGATCTATGTCTGGAGTCCCCCATATTGTCAACTGTCGAAATACATGAGGATCCAATTTCCACTCGTGGGGATCCACTATCCGTCTGCTCAAAACATCTGCTAAGGAGTTCTGTGCTCCTGGCAGAAACCTTGCTTGAAGAGTGAGTTGCAAACTGAGAGCAATCTCCCACAAAATCATAGCTTGCCTGCAAAGAGGGTACGAATGGGTTCCCCCTTGCTTGTTGATGTACCACATGACAGTTGTGTTGTCTGTTTGAATCAACACCTGCCCTGGGAGAAGTAAATCCTTGAAAGCCATCAATGCAAACTGGACTGCTAACATTTCCTTCAAGTTGATATGTAAATGTTGAAGTCTGGCAGGCCACATGTCTTGAACCCATTTTCCATTGAGGTGTGCTCCCCAAGCCTTGTCCGAGGCATCCGTCGTTAAAATCTGACTCGCCTCTGGTCGGGTCACAGAGTCCCTTGTTTAGGTGACATTCCTGAGCCCACCACAAAAATTCCTTTTGAATGCAAGGTATTATTTGAATGACAGTGTCCAGATCTTGGCAGTGTTGTGTCCATACATTTTTGAGATACCATTGTAGCTTCCTCATATGCAGTTTGGCATTGGGAAGCACCAGAATACAAGATGCCATGAACCCCAAGGCTTGAAGGACTGTCCTTGCAGTCAGCCTGGACCGTAGAGACAATTGATGGAAGTAAAGTGTAAGATTCTTTTGCTTGTCCGGGGTCAAAAAGGCCATCTGGGAAGCTGTATTCAGTCTCACACCCAGAAAGCACATTTCCTGAGAGGGTACTAGACTGGACTTTGTTTTGTTCACAGAATACCCTAGGCACCTTAACACTGTCATAACATACTGTAGATGGTGAAGAAGCTCGTGCTTGTCTTGAGCAAGAATCAGGCAATCGTCCAAATAAGGATAAATTTGTATTCCTCTTAACCTGAAGAAGGCTATCACTGGAGCCAGAACTTTTGTGAATACCCTGGGCAGTAGATAAGCCAAAGGGCAATGCAGAGAACTGATAATGTAAAGTCCCAGCCCGAAAACGCAGGAATCTCCTGCAACTGAGCCTGATAGGAATATGAAGATAAGCCTCTGAGATCCAGAGTTACCATCCAGTGATCTTTGCCCAACAGAGGCAGAAGTTGTTGCAACGTCAACATTTTGCATTTTGGAATGTCCAGATATGTGTTGAGGATAGATAAATCCAAGATTGGCCTCCAAGTGTTTCCTTTCTTTGGTACAAGAAATAGGCGAGAGTAAAATCCGAGGCCCACTTCTGACAGAGGGACCTCCTGTATAGCCCCCATTTGAAGAAGTAAAGAAATCTGTTTGTAAGCCTCTACCCTTTGCTGAGGAGGAACATCTGGCATGCCTTTGAAAGGAGGCAATGTGTGGAAATAAAACTTGTAGCCTCGGTCTATAATGTCCAACACCCATTTGTCCTGGGTGACTAGAAACCAATTTTGCTTGAAGAGTGCCAACTTTCCTCCCAAAGGAGCTGCCAGACAGGAAGGATCTGGCAGCTGGAGATGCAGGTCATTGGGCCTGTTTACGAAAGGACTGGCCCCTGCCCTCACCTGTAGATTGTGCTGGTGAACTCCACGGTCTAGGCCTGAAAGAACTCTGAGCTCTGCCCCTACCACGTCTAGATCTACCCCTAGACTGTGAATCAGAAGAAGGGTAAGTCCAACCCTTAGCAGGCCAGTTCCTGCTAAACTTAGGGGCTGCACCTGCAAAAAATCTTTAACAGTCTGCATAGACTTAGCCTTGTCTTCCATTTTTTTCAAGACAGACTCCACAGGAAAACCAAACAAAACTTCAGACTGCAAAGGAGCATCTAAAATCCTAGCTTTAACATGCTCTGACAAATTCTGATCCTTAAGCCAGGCGTGCCTGCGGATAACTGAACCAGTGGCAGCCACCCTGGAAGAAGCCTGCAAAGCATCAAAACCACACTGCAAAGCATGCTTACCCACCTGATCAGAGACATGTACCAAATCATGTAATTCCTTACACTCTATGCCCTCTGCCAAAGCATCCACTTTAGATTTTAACTGAGTAAGGAGAAAATTCTGGTACTTCAACATATGAAACTGGCAATTCAAAGCCCTCATTGCTAAAGTGGAAGAGGTATACACTTTCTTACCCCACCTTTCCAAAGCTCTAGCATCCTTATCCAAAGGAACTGGATATTTTACAACAGAAGCCCTGATACCCTTAGGTCCCTGGCTAATAGTTTCTGGGTCGGCCCTAGGGCTCTTGTACAGATATTTATGAGCCTCAGGCACTCTGTAATACCTATCTGGCTTAACTGGCGCAGGAGGCAAAGAGTCTGGATTAAGGGAAGCCTCAGAGAAAATGTCTTGAACAACATCCAAAACAGGAGGTATAGCCAAGGGCCTATGCTGCGGTACAAACAAAAATTCCCTAAGCCTCCTTCCTGGAATCTGAGAAATCCTGACCTTCCCATTTAAAATGCTCCCTCATGGAATGCAGGGTTTCTGAAAAAGAAAAATCCTCTGGAGGAAAAGCAGAAGGAGTGGAATCCTCTGCGTCTGAATCAGAATAAGGAGGAAAATCCTGAATGTCTTCAGCCGAAGACTCTGAGTAATCTGAAGCCTGCTCCAAACTTTCCATTTCTGGCTCCACCCTAGGCCTCTTATCAGGAGGGGGCATAGAACCCCTGATTAAAGTAATTAAATCTTCTGCCATTTTAAGCATGTGTTTCTTAGGCACAGAACCTGCAGAACTAGGACTGACACCTGTGGTAGGCAAACCAGGCCTGCCTTTGGAGGTACCTTAGAGACAGAAGGAGAAGGCCTAACCACCTTAGGCAAAGAAGGGAGAACAGTAACCTGAGAGGCCCCCTCAGCCTGACCTGACTCCTGAGAGGCCACATCTTGCAAAACCAACGTCTCCCCCTGAGAGTCAGTTGAAACTTTGGCCGGATCAACCGAATCCACCGTAGTGTCTAAAGAACCGGCGTCCGGAACGGAAGAGTCATCCTGCTTGGACTTTAAAGATTTATCTTTGCGCTTCTTCGCGGTAGCGGGCGTCGGAGGATCCAACGGCATATTGTAATTACACCGCTTACCGAAGACAAGCCTAGCACAATCTAACCTACGTTTAATGGTGCGCTTATTAAATCTAGCACAAAAGCGACACCCTACTACGTCGTGCTCAGGTCCCAAGCAAGGAATACAAAGAGAGTGGTAATCCCTATGCAGTATCTGTTTCCCACAAGAAATACAATTATTCACTTTTTCTGACATCCGGAAGTAACTGAGGCAAGAAAAAACAAAAATATTCCCCAACGGGGTACTTAGCCCAACTTGGTTTCGGTCTGAAACTCAGAATACGAAAATTTCAGAACGCTGAACGGCACTTGCAAACACTGCTTCTGCTTCGGACCATGCGGCAAAAAAGACTGAGGAAATGACGTCGGTCATGCGCTTTAATACCTTGACGCTCTGACGTCAGATCTGAGCGCCCATGACCGACGTCAGCCTAATACTTTGGTATTCGGGCCGACCGAGGACAGCGGACTACCCATAAGTTATGACTGCAGCAATGTGAGATGAAGAACATCTGTAGACTAAGGAGTTGATTTTTCTAACTATAGACATAAAGGACCTTTTTACAGTTATACCTAAAGTGGAAGGGTTAGAATTTTTTGAAGAAATTTCAGTTTTCAGATTTAACCCATGAGCAGGTGACCTTGATCTGTGAATTGAGACTGGTGTTGGAAAATAATTTTATTTGGTTTGAAGGGGAATATTTCCAACAAATTCGAGGGGTCACCATGGGTGCAGCCTGTGTGTATATGCTAATTTGGTTCTTTTGGGATGGGAGAACAGATGTGGGATAGCCTGCCCCCACTGGGACAAAATACGGTTATATTCCCGCTTCTTGGATGATATTTTTATTTTATGGAAAGGAACAGTGGCCGAAATTGAGGAATTTATGTTTTATTTAAACAACTCAACGCATTTTTTGAAATTTACTTATAATTTTCATGAGGACAGGATTAATTACTTAGACTTATTACACATGATACAAATGGTTTTAGATCTAGAATATTTAGAAAGGATACTTTTGTAACTCTTATTTACACTTCAACAGTAACCACCCCTTGGTTCAAAAGAAGAGCATCATCAAGGGACAGGCAATAAGAGTTGCTCGGATGACCTCACATCATGAGGATGTTAGTGAGGAGCTTGATAAAACTGCACATATGTTTTATGAAAGGGGGTATCCTGTACCCCTGGTAGATAGGATAACCTATGATGTGTATAATAAATGGGGGACCTGGTATCAGCCCCTGTTGGGGGTTGATTTAACTAAAGACGCAAACTTGGAAGTTAATAAGAGTTACAATAAAGCTTGTATCCTGGAACATAACCATCTTACTGGTAGAATCCAGGAAGCTTTAAAACATAATTGAAACATTTTTAAAATCAATAAAGAAGTGGCTGAAAAATTGGGAAGGCAACCTATTTTCATCACTAAAACCACACCAAACTTTAAGAGATTGCTTGAACAAAAAATTGAAATGGAGGATAACATGATCCAAAGCACTAGTGTCTGTGGAAGATGTGGGCAATGTTCATTTATTATGAAAGAAAGGGTTGTGAAAATGGAGAATTGTGGGCAAAAGAGTGTTTTTGAAGAAAGGGAACTGCAATACTAATAGAGTGGTTTACTTAGCATTGTATGAGACATGCCCCCACTTTTATGTGGGGAAAACTGAGCGTGCATTTAAAACTAGAATTTATGAGCACACCAATGACAAAAAAAATAAAAAGATGACCAAATACCTTGTACAAGCATTCCCTTTCTTGCCCCACTTTTACAAAATTTTCTTTTGGAATTCTGGATAAAGCGAATTTAAATCCCAGAGGGGGATTGGAAAAATCTGTTAAAGAAAAACTGTTTTGGCAGTTGAAATTAGCAGCTATGCTTCCAACCAGGACTCAATGAAACAGTTTCCATCACACCCATGTTAGTAGAAAGGGCTAACAATATAACTTAAATCCATTTAAGTCAATAAATATGTTTTTAAGATGTTTTAAAATGTATTATATTTATAAATATAAAGGTAGGGAATATATAAATTGATTGTTCTATTTTGTTTGTGTTGTTTTTAAAGTATTTTATGATGAGTTATTAAATATGTCTTAAATGTTAGAGAACATTTGCCAAATGGAACTTGATTGGTGACAATTAATGATTTAACTTGAAAGTTTGTATATAAAATGGTATAAGAAATGGCACTAATTGTACTCTGATGAAGTCGCCTGAGAGAGATGAACGTGCTAAATACATCTGTTTTATTTGTCTTTACATGGTATTAAATCTATCTGGCTGTGGATCGGACTGCTTTTTATACTTTTTTCATAACTTCAGGGAAGCTAAATGGCTACGAAGAGCTTTGAGTATGAAGGCCTTACACAGACAGCACAGGGACTATGGTTGTGGTCTGGGCCCAGGCAAAACAAAAAGCAAAGATCACGACAATGTATGTAGAATCTGCCTTCCACACAGACACCTGTCCTTCCTAGTCGACATGTAATCACAGCAAAACAAAGTAGCCAAAATATTAAAGAACATCCCCCCCAGTGGGGTACTTATCTGAACCAACATTTGCAACTTGTCTGATGAATGATGACCGGAGCAGGTGATCAAACAGTTAGCAGAAAATTTCTGAGGTCGGTACGTGCTGACGTCTACTTTATACCAGATATCTCTTTATGGCCGACGTACATTTGCTGATGTGCAGTGTTGCACATACCTCACAGTAACAATAGACTTTTGCATACTGGCCGAATGTATGAGTCAACCGGTGGCAGACTCCCCCTCATGTTACGAGTACTGCAGCATATGAATAGAAAAACATATGTTATAAATATATGTTAAAATTTAAATTTATGTACTATTAGGACTGTTACAGCATGGTACAAGGCTATGATGTATACTGTTGTCAGGTAATGACATGCTAGGGGGAAAAAAGAAATCAAAGCTGGTATGTGTTAAACCTCAACAGGATCGCATCTTAATGCTTTCAAAAAAGTTAAAGTTTAATGTAAAAAAAAAAAAAAAAGTTGCAACCTGCCATAAAATCCTTATAGAAACTGCAAATTAAAAAATTTAAGATCACTTGTCAATTCAAAGGTGCATGACATGAATTTGGAATACTTAAACTACGCAAGGGCTTTATGTGAATTTCTAAAGCTGTTGTATGGTACAGTGAAGAGTACACACCCACAATATTACTTTTTTGATGTTTAAACCTGAAACACAGATGAATACATTTTCGTCATATGGATATTATCGGGGGTAGAAAATAAATGGATGCTTCAACAATATAAATACGGTTCAATTTTTTTATGCGACAGATTAGGACGATGGCGATTTGTGGTCTCAGATCATGTGTTGACAGGCTCACTTGTCAACAGTAGATCCTGTTTTTTTAAAAAGATGAGTGACTTTAGGCTACTGAAAGGAATTTTTCTCTAGGTCTAAACATATTAAAAGGCAGCCTGGATTGTCCTGTGATAATGGGGTACGTTATAGTTGTGATTTTGTGAATAGGAAGGATGAATGATGTTGGCAGCTGATACCACTCATTTAACTGTTTCATATACCAAAGTGACGAAAGAAGGCTGTGCTTGACAAGCAAGAGGTGGTAATTTGTTACTGGACTGCCAGGTAAAACATTTAAGGATTTACCATCTATATCTGGTCACCTGCTGATGGGTAGACTTGAACAGTTAAATGAAAATGGGCAAGTTATGACAACAGGGCTTGTAGGGAAGTTAGAAAGCAAAGTATAAAAAGAGGCCTGATACTTTCCAGAAGAGACCAAAATTCAAGTAACAGATTAACAATAAGACTGAACTAGCTAAAAAGATTTAATATGGAAGGTGGGTGGATGAAAGGAATGCAGGTAGAAGGCAAGGCAGAGTACAAAGTTGTCAATACTGCAGTGTGAAGGAACGGTAAACAAAAAAGTTCAACAGCATGATTAACTTTATAAGAGTGCCATATGAATAGGATGTCTAGTGCTTGAACAAATACAATTATAAAAGCAAACAGTGTGCCTACGAGGTATTTACAAACACTAAGAAGATACCAAACCTTGTTAGAAATTGCCAAAAGACAGCCTGTTGAAAAAATAATTTAATAAATAGGTACACAGCAAGCACAGAAAGTTCTATTGAAGTCCTGATTTTTCATGGATGAAAGTGCTTGAGTGAACTTTGTTCTGGATGCTATCAGCTGTGGATTACGGATAAAAAAGGCCAGATTATAGCTGGTAAAGATAAACCAAAGCAAAGACCTATTTAAAAGTGCTGTTAGCATTTCATCTAAAAGATTAATACTGACAGTTATGCAATTCTTTGTAAAGTTGAAAGTTCCAGTTTAACACACAATAATTCTACAACTGCAGTGGGACAGTAAGTAAACACATTTTGTTAAACATGGAAAAACTTTGTTCGCCTTTGACTAAGCAAACCATGCTGTTTCTACTCCTCCCTCCTAACAGCTTACATCTCCTGCCAGTAGCTTCAGTAGAGTTGACTTTCCAGCTCCATTGGGTCCAACCAGTGCCACCCGGGTGTCCAAATCAATACCAAATTCTAAGTTCTTGTAGATCAAAGGCTACAATCAAAGCAGAAAGTAGTATTACAAAAATAGCTAACAATTTAAACAAAGTATACACTGTAACTTAAATATTTAGAAAACATACATCAGTACAAGAAAAAAAAAAGTACTACTGTGTAATTACTACATTAACAGCTTTGGTAGGACACAGCTCCTGCATGTGCCATCAGTACTTGCTGCTCCATCGGCAAGGCCTTCCCTGGAGCCAAAACATCACTAGAAAAAAACAGTTATGAAATATACTAAAACCTTGACAGTAGATTTCTGGCATGGTGCTTGCTAGGTACATGACATTTATCTTGGACAACTCTCTGATTATTCTAGTAAACGAGATTCTGAGGACAGACTTACAAGGTTCTCTTGTATTCCCTCTTGAGGCCTGTTACTCAGAATCAGTTGTGACCTGCCCTGACTTTCAGGATGTAAAAGCCCCCTGCATAAGTTGATACTTGTCTTGCTCTGCAGTTATAACACAAAATACTGCAAAATTTTCCAAAAAATCAGGTTTTGCAAATAGTAATTTGGTTAGCTAGAAATATTTCATAAACCATGCATTTGAGCTAGTACTCCTCTTAATGACAGACCTTTGCAAGAGAATTACATCAGCACTTCATTAAAATGGGCAGTTACCTTATGCATGTTGGTCATTTTCACTGGTATAAGGACAAGTTTAGTGTTAGACTTCATAGAACTCTATACTCGTACTGCACCCAAACTAGTCAACTCTAGACCACTTGTGTACCATCCCTTAGTGATAATGAAATAAGGATCTGGAGTTATGATATGCACTTTAATACCACCACTGTAGCAAGCATGGTGGATACAGGAGTGTGGCACACAAACCAACTTTCATGCAAAGCCCTTTGGTTTGCTGGGGTGTGTCTTCATCTGCTGGGCATGCAAACCTCCAGAGGGACTTTCTCAGAGAAAGCAGGTGGATGGCTCAGGGAGGGCTGCAAAGATTCTCAATGAGTCCTGCGCTCAGCAAGAACAGATGCTAAAGTTTCATCTTTATTACCCGCTTCGTTTTTGATGGCTTCTAGTATTTCATGCACTAGCTTTAGTCTCTTCTTGCCTAGACAGTTCTGAAGAGAACACTTCCTTCTCCTCAACATCTTCTGGCTAAAGCCTTGACAAATGCAAATGTGGATGTTGTGCCCCGGGCTTAAAATACAAACTGGCTATGGTAATCCTTATGAAGCATTCACCTGTTAAATCACATTTTTCAGACTGGACAAAATAGCAATATCATACAGGACACTGAGAAAAACAAAAAAAAGGTTTCTTCTACTGGTGTTATTTCTATGCACAGCTCTGAAGCACACCAAATCCGAACTACAGATGCTAGCAAGCAGTTCATGCAACATGAAGCGTCAAAAACAGCTAAAGACAATGTAGGCAAAAGTCAGTTTTTCCAAGGGAATGTGCTCTAGGGGTGGATGTCAGTCACTGTTCTACTGCACTGAGTGGGTGGGAGAGGGGCTGCATTCAACCAAACGGAAGAATATGTGGTACACCCCAAAAGTGGTGTGAGGGTGGTTTACTATATTAATGAGGTGCTTGCACAAGGAGTTGTAAGAAGTGGCCTACTATAAACAAAGGAAAAAACCCACTGGTCTCCTCCTGACAGTTCTACCAATAAGGGCAAATCCTTATAACAGCAGCAAAAATAAACAGCATCCCCTAAACGAATCAGGGAAGTGATTAATTGGCTGGCACAATCACCACCTTGGCTAAGTTAGCTGACAAGTAAGACCATGTGACACTTCAACGTCTTCCTTAGTCTACAAGTACTCTTCTTTTGGGGTTGGCTGGACCTAAATGAGACAATACTGACTAAAGGGAGTGTCACAAAGGTCTTGCACAGTAGTTGGCCTAATTCCACTTATTCACTAGACTTTCCTGGATATTTATGGTTACAGTTTAATTCCCAGAAACCGATCTTGCTTAAAGACATCTCATCTGTATTTTTTTTTTTGGTGGACGACTTAAAAATGTACAATTCATAAGATGAGGAACTGACAAGACTACTAACAATGAATAAAACCTTCTCAGATTATATAAGAATGGCATCTGGTCTTCATGAATATGCAAAAACATTTAAAGGAAAGCCGCAGCATCAAGAAAACAACTACCTGAGACAAGAATGTGATACAAGGGAACTTTATCAGGAGGGAGTGTATGAATACTTTGGAATAAATGAAGGATTGGCAATTAAAATTAATAAATAATAAAGTTCAGCAAGGAACACTTCAGAAGACTAAACTAATACTGAAAACTACCTTCTGACATCTAGGAATGAAGTTCAAGCTATAAATTAATTTGCTTCTCCTGTTTTAACTTGCAGCATTAGACACAAGTAAAGAACTTCATTCTTACCAAAGGATATAAGTGTATCCCAAGATTATATTCCTCTTTCTGAAAGAGGTATGAGGTTGCTCAAGACTGACCCACATGTATACATCTGCAGCCGTGGGATTCCATATGTATCTACTGACCTCATCAGATACGAACAGAGTGGAAGTTTTAAAACTTGAGAAGTAGCTGAACATAATGGGCCAGATTCAGGAAGCCTCCGTGTAAGAGTTATAACTCTTACACGGAGGCTGCAGTTAAACGGTGTGATGTCAGCATGTCATGCATATGCATGAGGTGCATGAGGCATGCTGAATCACACTGTAACTCTTACACGGACCGTGTAACACAGTAGGGGGTGTGTCCGTTGGCTAAGCCCTGCAAGCGGTCACGCCCCCGGAAGTCTATAATGGCTGAAAGTAAACAGCCACGAGAAAGGCCATGGAAATGTGAATAAACACACTACACAACACATGCCCCCACAGACCAGCAATGTAAAGCGTGAACAGATGTTATAAAATGAAAATAAAAACAGTTTTATTTTTTTTAAACCCCGTAAATGTTTGCTACTGTGTGCGCTCGTGTGTGCGGGAGTGCTACTAGTGCAACTGCAGTTAGCAATCAGTGGAAAAGGATATAAGAACTAAATATGCAAAGTAAGCCAAGAAGTAATAGCAGAGCGGTAGAGTTGTCGGCTTGAGAGCAGGCAGGCAAGCAAGGTTCGAGCCCACACAACACCCTTTTTTTTTTGTAAATAAGCACTAAAAAGGCCCCTGACAGTATTGTACAAATGTAAAAGTATTTCCTTTTGTAAAATGGAATGAAATGGAGCATATATTTCCAAGTAATACAAGAATAAAAATTGTTAGAAATGTACTGATAGTTAAACTGCAGTGAGACAGAGTGCCCGTAGCTAAGTAGTGTTTCACAAACTGCAAATTGCTTGCTCAGAGCTAAGCACTGGTTTAACAGGCTCAAACTGTGTGCAACTAGCTGTGCTTAGCTTAACATGTGTGTTACTAGCCAATTAAGGTGTAACCCAGCGCACACCGTTTGCACGACGCGCCCACAAGCTAACCGGCGGTGCACATGCGTGAGCTCTGGGCAAACGAGCGCAGACCTGGTTTTAAGTGCTTAAAAGTGCTTTCGGCATGTTTGATTGACAGGTCCTGAAGTCATTTCCAGACGGTCATAAAAATTAAAATTCAGTGGTCAGATTCGAACCCAGGATACCATGCACTAGAGTCAAGGTACTAAACCACTAAGCCATGACAGCAGTACTTAGAAATGCAGAAATAGCATAAATATAGGATGTAATCCAAAATGGAGCATGATAAAGCAGTTTCTGTGAAGTAGATACAATTCTAAACCGGCCAATCATAGAAATGTGTGGGAAAATCAGCATATATAAGCCCCATAGGCGGGAATACACAGCATAAACGATTGTAGAATACACCTGCAGGCAGAATGAGTGGAGTAGGGAGGGCGTTGCTTTCGAGCACAGCGGTGGGGCATTGAGGAGTCCAGATGCATGGTCTGGCTCCTAGTTCACCATCATGAGGCCCAACTCATGCAGGGCCAGGTCTCATGGGGAGCGTACAGGGCGGAGGCATGGGACCAGTTGGCTCATGATCTTACTAGTGCTACTGGGATTCCACGCACTGGTGAGCAGGTCCGTCACCACCATGCGGACCTGAAGCGACGTAAGCAAGACCAGTTGACCCAATGGATCCAGGAGGCCCGGGATATGCCCAACGCCCCACTACTGAGTAAGTTACATTTTACTTATGTATGTAAGGAATTCAACTAGCTGATACCATGGAGATGTGGATCCCAATATTACTTGTTTTGTATTACAGCTGCAGGTGTCCGGTCTATGAATCTACAGACACATGACCGCAGACTGGTGCGGCTGTGCCACCATGCAGGTTAGTAACCCCACCTAGTAGTTGTAAATAAATATTATAGTGTAGCATGTAGCAGAACACTGCAGTGTATTGCTTAAAAGTAATAGAATGTGCAAGCAGCAAGTAAACGTCTGCAGGTATGGCTGCAACAAGTTCATCAGTATGCAAGTGAAATTGGAAATATAAGTGATAGAAATAAATAGTGCTGTAATACAGATGTCCCACCATTAATTAAATGTAGTATAACCTGCAGTAGTCTCAAGAGTACAGCTTCAGAATCTGAGGTAATCACATGTGAGATATATCCCCTGTTGAAATGCTGAATCATGACAGAAGTGAGGCTGCTGGAAAGTGTTGGAATCCCCACAGGTCTAGTATGTGAACAAAGCCTAGAAGTACCAACCTGAACTGTGAAATTGCAGGATGTGTGAGAGTGACAGAAAGGGTCATGTATCAATGAATAAAGTAGTAATAACTCCTGAATATATAAGCTTCAGTGTGGTTCTACAGAACTAAATGCATGTGGGAATTAAAACTTAACATCCCAAACTGATTTCAGTGTGTCTGACTCTTGAATGTTCAGGCCAAAATCTGTATATGGTGATCACAGTCAGCAATTTGCAGATAGAATGAATGATTGTCTGACATACTAAACATCCATAGTTGTCCCCTACCCTGTCATCAAAGTGTAGCAGGATGATGTATCTGATCAAATTCAAAATAACTAGGATAGTGATGCATCTGTAACAGGTCTAGCATGACAGTAAAGTAAAAATCATTTGGAAACTATCACCCACAAGTTAATTGTGTTTCTATTACAAATGTATATCAATGTATAATTTATGAATGTGTCATCATTTTCTTTCTCCACCCCACCCTATAATTGCAAATTAAAAAACCCACCAAATATTGGTATGTGAACATTTCATTAACCATGGACATTTGTCCTGTTTCAAAAATATATGCATGCCTGTTGTTGCATGTGCCCTGGTCATACCTGCAAACCTGATGGCCTGTTGCCATTAATCAACCCTGCATGTTGTTTGATTTTGTATTTCCGTTCAAATAATGCATGTGATATTGATATGCCCGTTGTTCAATGGTGTTAATATCTGGGTGTTTGTTTAATGGGAATACCAATGCATGCTGTTACAACTAATTTGAATGGAATAATATGCCACTAACATAACATACACACAAACCTAGAACGCTTGGGAAGGCAGGTCCCAGCAGACCCACCTCAGCTGGCGACTGCACCTGGCACTAGTGCCCAGGCCGGACCCTCCTCCGGTGGCCCTGTGCCACCTTCGGGTGGAAGCGCTGCAGGGGATGGGGCCCGTACCCCCTCTGCAAGCGTGGCCGGAGGAGCACGTCCACTCACCCTCCAAGGTGTCTGTGGTGCGAAGGGAGATCCAAGACTCTGTTCTTGGGCCCCTACGCCAGCTTGAGGCCCGGGTGGCACAGCTTACGGGCTTGCCCGTTGTCCCGCCTGCACAGCCCCGTCCTGGGCTGTGAAGGAACAGTGGCAACTGCCTATGGGTGGGGATATCAGTTCCACTGTTGCCATCTGTGGGCTCATGTGTCTTGGATATCCCAACCTCCATCCCAGTAAATTGTGTAACCCCCCCCACATGTCATACACCGCCCCTGTATGCGTCTTGTTTGTCTTGTCTGTTAACCTACCCAACTTATCTCCCCAGCTATACTGACTACCTCACCTGACATACCACTCTTACCTGATAAAAAAAAAAAAAAAAAAAAGGGCACTCTGTACCCACAAAAAAATTACGCCCCATACATAGCTGTCCATGTTGCACACATGTCCGCTGGACATTGAAACTGTTAATTACAATTGGCTGTACAACAGGTATTAATGTTGTCCTGACACCTCTCTCAGGGGTGGAAGGTTCCAAATTTCACACCAAATTGCATACAAATGCAGCTGTTGCTGAGAAAGACATGGGCAGCTATGGGCCTCACCTACATCCTTCCTGCAAATTCCAAGCTTGTTTCCCTACTGTCTTATCCTCTTTGTGACCCCTTTTTCACCACTTTCCTGTCATCAAAGAAAATAGCGTGGGTGTGCGCGGAGCTCAACGCCAGTGCGCATGCGTGAGCTCCGCGCAAACGAGCGCAGACCTGGTTTTAAATGCTTAAAAGTGCCTTTGGCACTTTTGATTGACAGGTCCTGTACTTATTTCGAAAGAAAAATAAATATCCACTGTCAGTCTCGAACCCAGGACCTTGGTAACACTAGTCTGTATGACCTACCACTAAGCCATGACTCTCATACAAAAACATAGTGCTAAAATATATATAACATGTAATAGTAGGAATCAATATAAAGGCAATATAGGATGTGTACTACCCAAAGCATGTCAGGTAGATTTTTAATGCCTGAATTACTGGATTCCCATACTAGTTTAGTGTTCACGGAAACAGCCCTGCTAATTGTTAGCTTGTACATAATAATGTAAGGTAATGTACATATATGGAAGCATTATATGTACACACACACACACACACATACACACATATATATATATATATATATATATATATATAAATACATGTGAAATATAGTGGTAGGTGTCAGTATGCACACACACTCACTACAGGAAACAGTGAAAATAAATGCAGAAACCAATCTACAACACAGCCTGGCCCCTGTGAGACTTAATAACCCTTTTAACTGCATAAAGGTGCCTTCAGTACTTTGATTGACAGGTCCTATACTCAGTTTGAAAGAAAAATAAATTCCTACTGTCAGTCTTGAACCCAGGACCCTGGTAACACTAGTCTGTATGACCAACCACTAAGCCATGACTCTCATACAAGAACATAGTGCTAAAATATATATACCATGTAACAGTAGGAATCAATATAAAGGCAATATAGGATGTGTACTACCCAAAGCATGTCAGGTAGATTTTTTAATGCCTGAATTACTGGATTCCCATACTAGTTTAGTGTTCACGGAAACAGCCCTGCTAATTGTTAGCTTGTACATAATAATGCAAGGTAATGTACATATATGAAGGTATGTATATGTACACATACATATATACATATATATATATATATACATATATTAATACATATGAAATGTAGTGGTAGGTGTCAGTATCCATACACACTCACTACAGGAAACAGTGAAGATAAATGCAGCAACCAGGATCTGCAACACAGCCTGACTCCTGTGAGACCTACTAACCCCTTAACTGCTTAAAGGTGAGTCCAGCACTTTGATTGATAGGCCCTGTACTCAATTTGAAAGCAAAATATAAGCATACTAGTAGGCCCTACCACAAGACCATTGTAACACTAGTCTGTATGACCTACCAGTAAGCCATGACTCTCATACAGGAATATAGTGCTAAAATAAGTGGAACATGTAATAGTAGGAATGAAGATAAAGGCAATATAGTATGTGTACTACCCAAAGCATGTCAGGCAGACTTTTACTGTCCCAATTACTGGATTCCCATACTAGTGTAGTGTTAACAGAAACAGCCCTGCTAATTGTTAGCTTGTACCCAATAATGTCAGCTAATGTACATATATGACAGTATGTATATGTACACACATATATATATATATATATATATATATATATATAGCAATACATATGAAATATAGTTGTAGGTGTCAGTATGCATACACACTCACTGCAGGGAACAGGTGAGAGAAATGCAGCAACCTGAATTTACAACACAGCATGAAGCATGAGAGACGTACTAACCTTCACACTCACAGAACACTGTCAACAGCATACCAGCATGGTCCACGCCCTCACAATCTGAAAGGGCAACGCCCATCTCACATACCCTTTTATAGCACTGTCTTGAAATCACAGTGAGACATGCAATCAGTAGACAACTGGCTGCATGCAATTAGCAAATGCTGCCTTACAATTGGTGCAGAGGCCATCACATGGACCTATGCAGATACCTACAAAAGCATCCAGTACCCACACTCCACACATGCAATACATTCATTGCACAAAACCGACAGAGAAAGAGAGAGGGAGACAGAGAGAGAACAAAACAGAAATAAAGACAGCCAGCAGCAAAACCAGCAGCAGCAGCAAACAGCAAGCAGCACCACTGACACAGCAACAGCTGCCACAAACACAGGTAATGCAAAGTAGCAGGTTAATACTGCGTTTACTGTGACACCTCCAAATGTATCATAGTTCACTATCTATAGGTATGTCCATGAGATAGGTTGAGTGTACATAGTCCTGAAATGTATACATATGTAATATTGCTGTACATGTTGTCCATACTTAAAACTTTCATAGCTTAGAACACAAGGCCAGTTATGCATATGATGCAGTAGTTCCCAAGGTCAGTAGAGGTTCCTCCTCATTGGTGTGGGACCACTGTGTATGTATGGCACTGTTCAGGTACATATCCTGTAGTATGGCCAGGGATTAATATCAGTCTGTAATGTGGTGCTATGTCCTCTAGGGGTGAACGTATCACACATCCAGGGATACCATTTTGTTAACAGTGATGCTGTGTGTTCTGCAATGTTGAGGGTGGCCCTCACCTGGACATGTGAGATGATAGGGAGGTTACAGTCATCTGTGATACTAATTCCACTTGTGTAGGAGAATGGGGGGGGGGGTACATGCACCTAAACTGTCTGCAACAATGTTGCCAATATCTGTGCATGTGGTGAATGTGAAGCATCTTAACACTGCTGACCACAGATGCCTTGCCTTCATGTGAATCTGCCCTGTGCTGCAGTAGCCTCCTGCTATTGTTATACAATGTGCCTGTATCTGTAGTCCACTGGACAGGATAAATAAGTGGTGTGCATACGGTCTGAGTTAGATATGTGTGTGCACAGTACATGCACTATGTGGGATGTCTGTGGTAAGCTTTTGTAAAGGGGCCAGCAGTGTGTGTTGTGGCTTCCACTGGCCCAGTGGGCTGCATGGATAGCATCACAGCCCTAACTAGTGAATAACTGTGTAATTACATGCATACATAGCAAGGTAGTGTACTGTGCTTGTGGTGTTGTTGGGATATGTATATCCAGGTTGAGTAATGTGTGTCCACATCACAGGGTTGGATGGCAACACACATACAGTATTGTAGGGATGAACACCCAGAGTGTTTCAGACGTGTTGCCTGTGCAGAAATATCTGGCCATTACCTGTGCATCCCCTACAACACACACACATGCAACATATAGCAGAAGTACTATAGCAGTACACATAGGTTCATAGGTTCACACTAGGCTATTTGCCCTAGGGCATTGATAAGCCTAGTAGAATGTGATTGTCTTTTTCCACCCAATTAAAATTTATGCTGCTATGCCCTTTTCCGAGGTTAGTATACTGTGCCTCTGTCTAACAGTGACATAGAAGTGATACCCGGGATACAACTATGACCTCCATCCACTCATCCAGATTCCTATGGAAGAGAGTCAATAAGGGACTTTGCCTAACCTGTACTGTGAGAGTTCATTACAGAGTGAAGGGAGCCTCTGGGTTAGGAATATGCCCCTCCAGCATGTCCTATTTATGTCAGTGCTAAGGTTCAGGTCTCCTGAGCGTGTGGCTGTATGGGACTTTGATTTCCTGAGGTGCAGCATGCTCATTACTTCTGGGTTGGACATGGCTGTATATGTCAGGCACAGATTGCCTCTGAACACTGAGTCAAGCTGGATTTTCTTTAACTGGGCAGCATATGGCATCTGTTTGAGCCCTTTGATCCTCTTGACGAGGCACTGTTGGGCTTTACCAGTTGCTGTAGGTGTCTGGTTAGGTACATCCCAAAAGGTGCATTGTACTCAATTATAGGCCTGATGATGGATGAGTAAAGAGGCACAATGACCTCCCCTGCCATACATGTGAATCCCTTCATGATTAGCTGGGCTATACAACATGTCTTTCAATCCACGTTGGCCATGTGGTTGACAAATGACAGATTGCTATCAAGTTTGTTCCCCAGGTCCCCAATTACGTCTTCTGTACTCAATGGCTTAACACCTATGTGGTACTTTGCCACCAATGTGGAGGTGTGGGAATCTGTGATGAATATTGATACTCCCCCTCCTTTGTTGTCTGGTCCAAGTGTTGGGGCCGACAAGAATGGTAACAGGTATAACTTGTTAGTGCTGGTGTGCTCCTGGGAAACCTGAAACAGGTTTTTGTTACTGCACAGATATCGATGTCCATAATGCTAAGTAGAGTTTTGAGTGCATGTATCCTGAGGTCCAGACTTCTGGTGTTGAGTAGCATCACTCTTAGTTCCACATCCTATGTGATACGTATGGATGTGGGTTTGCCTTATGAGCCTTGCCTAATAAAGGCACTATGGGTGTAGCAAGAGCCTCTGCCAAAATCCAAAAGGCCAGGGGTGACAGGTGCAAGTTGTCCCTAGCAAAGCATTGTGGCTTGTACAGCATATCACCCCAAGATGACAGGCATTGGCTCACCTGTGAATGACACCAGTACTTCATTCAATTGTTGAAAGGGATCATCTTGCCTTGATATTGTGGCATCATTCTTGGTGAGGGTAAGATGCTACTCAAGGTCAGGGTCATACTGTCATGGGCTACATGCTCAGAGAGCTCCTTTCTGTCTCATGTCATGTAGTCCAGGGAGGTATGTGTCAGGTCATTCACACCAGCATGGACATTGAGTGAGTCATACCTGTACTTGCCTTGGAGTTACTTGAGTGTTTGTGTTATGTGGCGGGTCGTAGTGCCCGACAGGCTGCACACTGTGACCCTCTCCTCGCTAAGCCTGGTGAACGTGATGTCAGTGTGCCTGATGATAGAGGCACCTATTACAGGTGTATGAGGTGTGTTGTTTACTGTTAAGGGTTGTATGTGTTCAGCACATTGGCTTTGTGAGATGTGTTGCACGTGTTTGTTTCTGTGGTAGTGGTTGCTTGGGTGTCCGCTTTGGAGGTCTCTGCTGCGTAGGCAGATCTGTAGTCTGAGCCTCCGAGTATGTTGTTGTGTGATTATGTGTTAGTTTTGCTGTCGTGGTAGGTCTATGTGAGGCTGGAAGTGTAGTGAGTGTGGTTTCCTTCTCCACCTGACTGGTTATGGCAGTACTGAGTAGAGAGAGCCTAGCCTCCAATTTGGTATATGGTTATATCACTCATGTGTTTGAATTTGTTGTTAGGAGGAGGGGGTCACGGCATGCGTGACGTTGCGAATGCTATTCGTAACTTCACAGATGTCATTGACAGACGTTGTGGGGACATACAACAGCTGCTCCACAACCAGATGTCCATGGGCCAGGGCGATGGTGTGCGTTTGCGACGTCGACGTGGCCGTATGCCGGCAACAGCACCAGCTGGCAGTGGCCGCAGACGACAACAGGCCCACTCACGCACCTCAAGTGCCAGCACCAGCCCCAGCAATGCTGGGTCTGTGCTGTCATCAGGATGCCCCAGGAGACCACGTGCACGTGGCTCTGGACAGTCCCAGCAGGGAACTGTGTCCAGTCAACACACCCCTGCTTCCGATGACAGTACCCAGTCTGGGTTAGTACCGGATACGGTCCGTAGCACCCCTGCCAGGCACAGGTACCGTGTCCACAGACACTGATCTGGATGACCTGACAGGTGCAGTCTGTGGCTGTCCACAAAACCCTGTACATGGCAGCCATTATGTGGGACTGTGTGCGTGCTTACACACATGCAGAAATTTAACACCTAGGGCAAACACATACACACTGCACCAACACAGGTCCACCCTGTACTGCTGCCCCTCACAAACACACATACACACACATGTCAATTGGTGTTACCAGTGGCTGGCTTGGGCATACCTAACCCACACCCTGTGCATATGATGACACTGTGCCACCTCCTGCATACTACAACATTGGTGCATGAAAAGGTAAACACGTTGCTGATGCACAGGGTGACTACAAAGATGTGTTATTAGTAGTAACATGTTGGTAACTGTTCACTGTTCCACTATGATTGTGTGTATATCCCAGCATTCCTGCTGCAGTAACTGTATGAATGTCCTGAATTGTTATCTGCACCCATACTACTTACCAAAGTGTACCAGCTGCACACCATCACATGCTACCATTGACTATGGGAATGTGCATCATGTGCTGTTATGTAGATTCAGCTGTATGTATCTGTTCTGTCACACATGCATTTACACACACCCTGCTACCCCCACACATGCACACGCTCACCTGCCATTCCCATTATTTATTACCCTACATGAGTAGCTGTCTATACATGACAGGTACACATTTGAAAAGTGCACTATGTGGATTACTACCGATTTCCTCCTCTCTACCTGTACTCACAGGATGCAGGCAACCTCATTAGTTTAAAAGTGTTATGTGCATCAAGTACTGTGGTACCCTGATTGCCACATCAAACATGTTTTCCATACGGAAATGCACACACAGAAACATCCCACATCCACGCACTTGCCACATTCAGGCTTCAAAACACTATCTAGGTATATTCTGGTACATGTGCATGTTACAGTAGCATGTAGCACTATACAGAGTACTGGCAGTTGTCTGTTGTCATGTTGTTTGTATAGAGTAAAAGTTCGTTTATCCTACTTCATTTTGTGGACATTACTTGAAGTGTTACCTTACATGCGTTATTGGTACCAACACCTTCTCTTTTGTTGTTTTGTTTGTATAGGGTGCTGTCAACATCACTGTTTAAGGGAAATGTGCACCCTGTAGTGCATAGCCCCATTTGGCAAAAGCCACATCCCACCCCCACCATTGTGCACACACACTAACCCCACCCACAGTAAAACACATACTTTCCATTTGCAAGATTCAAACCCCTACCTAACTGCCATCCCTGGGACAGCAGCATGTCTCACTATGGAGTCACCTATTACAACTGTACCAGGCATGTTGTTTCTCCTCCTGTCCTGTGACTGTTTGGCACACCAGCTTTGTGTACTATGTGTTACATGTGCTATGTCTGGGGTTTGTTTTATTGGGTGTCTGCTTTGGAGGCTTGTGTTGGTGTTGTGTGTTTGTAATTAGGGCCTCTGGGAATGTTTTTGTGTTTATGTGTTTGGTTTACAGTCGTTGTAGGTCTATGTGGGACTGGGTTTGTGGTGTATGTGGTTACCTTGTCCTCCTGACTACTTTTGACAGCACTGATTTGGGGGTGCTCAGGCCCCTGTTTGGCTACCTGGTTGCGTCTATCACATACATTTGTATTTATTGGGGTGAGTTGTTGTTGTGTGTGTACTTGGGACAGGTGTCACGTTGCCACTGGATTCACAGATTATACTTGTTTTGCCTGGCCTTAGTGGATTGTATGTGTGGACACATTTTATTGCCTTACTAGTGATCACTGATTACTTCACTTTTCATGTTTGATCTATCATGTGGTAGCTTCCTCATTCTCTTCAATGGTTTAGTAATTTATGGTGTCCAGCATGCCAGATGCCTGGGTGTATGGCATTGTGTCTTGTTGTTTGTGATTGCAGACTCAAAGCACTCTTGGCTGTGTTCATGGTATGCCTGTATAAGATGTTCTGCAGTGTGTCCCATATTCTGGACCTGCACAGGGCTTTTCATGGATTCCACATTGGTTTGTAGGGGTGCAAGCTATGCTTTATACATGTGTTTCACTGTGGTAGTCTGGCCAGGGACTGGGGTCGTGATGTGTAACTACAGTGTGAGTACTCTATGGTCTGGTCTTACCAGTGAGGGATACACTTCTCATCTTGACATCCAGTACACATTTCTGATTATCACATCCAGTAAGCTTACCCCTCTTGTGGAAGTGTTACATTTTGCATGCCCATTTTGTTTGATGGAATCTGGGAAATTGTCTAGACTTGTGTCAGTGCAAGTATAATACAAAGAGTATAGTGACAAACACCTCATAAGCTGACTACACACTTCTTTGGACTGAGATAGTATCCGTTAAGCCCACTGGGCCAGTGGAAACCACAACACACAATGGTGACTCCTTCACAGACACTTTCTACAGACATCTCCGAGATAGCATGGACCATGCAATCACAAATAATAACATGACCCTCTCCATCAAGGGAAATTGGCCTGTCTGGTGGACCCCAGCCATAAACAAACTGTAAAACAGATGAAGGATACTAATGCAAGACAGAGCTACATCTCCTAAAGGGAAGGCAGCTGTGAGCAGCACTAGTAAAAAGCTACATTCTCTCATAAAAACATCCAAGGTCAACTTTGAGACATAAACACCAAAGACGATAAAGATAACCACACTGCCTTCTTCAGTTATGTCAGACACCTGGGTGGGAACCCTCAGATATGCTCAGAGTTGGTACACAACAACATATATTTCAGTGACCTGACAGATATTGGCAAAATTCTGGCAGACAGGTTCAGTGCAATTTTCCCCCTCCCTCACCCCCAACAGAAGATAGTTATCACAGATGAATGTAACCTCACTGTCATCTCAGATGTCCATGTGAGAGCCGCACTCAGCAAAGACAAGAACACAGTATCAATGGGACCTGATGGTATCCCCAGTTGCATGCTATGTGAACTCCAGAAGGAGCTAAACCCGTATATACAAATGCTATATAACCAATGCCTTGCTACAGGATATGTACCTGAACACTGGAGTACAGCAACAGTGGTCCGACTCCACAAAGGAGATGCCTCCACAGACCCTGGGAACTACCACCACACAAGCTTAACCAGCCTTGTCTGCAAAGCTATGGAGAGAGTCATTATGGAGCTCTTAAACAAAGACATTGGTGACCTACAGACCCTTGATCCCACCCAGTTCAGCTTTGTACAGGGCAGATCCTGCCTTTTGCACCTAGTTGACTATTTTGATACTGTCAGTAGGGCCATTGATGAGGGCTACGCGGTCCACACAGCCTACCTGCACTTGGCTAGGGCCTTTGACACAATACCCCACGCAGGCATCATAGACAAGCTCAACAGCTGAAATATAACATTATATGTCACAGGATAGTTTGCAAAATGGCTAAGAAACAGAACCCATAAAGTCGACATTACAGGTGCCTTGTCAGATTCAAAGCCAGTCACAACTGGTGTCCC
Organism: Protopterus annectens; assembly: GCF_019279795.1. Lineage (NCBI taxonomy): Eukaryota > Metazoa > Chordata > Ceratodontiformes > Protopteridae > Protopterus > Protopterus annectens. Next base: position 1,501,700,752 of record NC_056732.1, on the reverse strand, counting down.
ACAAAGATCTGCCCTGGGACCCCTCTTATTTGGCATTTACTTTTCAGATGTGAAAGCAAACATAGGAGGGTTGTGGCTGACCAAGTTTGCAGCTGACTGCAACCTAGGCACCATAAGTGAATACATCAGCTGGCACACACATCCTACAGAATGCAGTCACAAAGACAGATAGCTGGTGCCAGAATCATGGCCTGAAACTGACTGCAACTGATGTGTAGTCATCCCCTTTGGGAGGAACAAAGTACCCACAAATCAATACATAGACAGCAACCCACTGAGCACAGAATACAAATCAGACACCTGGGGACACATGTAGAGAGTGACATCTCGTTTGACACCCATGTTGCCAAAGTGGTTAAAAAGACTTTCTATCTTGCCCACCTTATCATGAAGGGTTTTCCATCCATATCACAGGAGGTCATTGTACCACTATACTTCTCCCTTATCAGGCCCATGATTGAATACAAAGCCCCATTTGGTATGTACCTCACCCAGCACTTGCAACAGCTGGAGACACCCCAAAAGTACCTTACCAAGGAGATCAGGGGTCTACAACACATGTCATATGCTTCCAGACTAAAGGAAATCCAGCTTTATTCAGTGGCATACCGCATACTTACAGGTGACCTATGCCTGACATACAAGACCATGTCCAATCAGGATGTGGTGGACATGCTCCACTGCAAGCAATCCAACTCCACCAGAACAATGGGAGCTGAAGATTTGAACCTCAGCACATACATGTATAGGACATGCTGGAGGGACAGAGTCATAACTCAGAGGATTCTCACACTCTAGCAGAGTATCCCAGTTCATGTTAGACAGAGTCCCTCACTGACTCTCTTCAAGAGAAGTCTGGACAACTGGATGTGGGATTGTAGTTTTACCCCAGGGGTCCTCCCTGTGTCACTACTAGACAGAGGCACAGTCAAGGTATTCACTTATGTACGGGGGTCAATGTGTCACTAAGTGAGAGGCACGATATTCAGAATCTATTCTGTACACTTATTACCACTATAAGGAGTGGCAATAGCCACATCACTATGGCTAGGCTTATAAATGCTCTAGGGCAGACAGCCTAGTAGTAAACTATGAAACTATGGTGTATGTGTAGGTATTGTCAGTCAAGCAATATAATGTGGTTTGGGGGGCTTGATATCTTCCTGTCTTCCAACAGTTTTTTGTCTATTCCTTCTAGCATGTCAAGGGATCAGTTGCTAGTGTCCTCTCCTGCTCAGCTGGTGAACCTGGGAATATTGAGGCAATGTTACAATTGACTCGTACACAGACAACCCTGTCCTTCTCCCACAAAACACAAATGCATGCAAGAGATGCAACTATATAGCCAAACTGGAGGCTGAGCTCTCTCAACATAGGACTGGCAGGACCAGAGAGGAGGAGAAGGTGACCACACACACTACAGACCCAGTCTCACATAGCACTATCACAACTTCAAATCATACACATAAACACACAAAGACATACTCGGAGCCTCTGATCACAGATCTACCATAACAGCAGAGGCCACCAAAGCAGACAACCAAACAACTGCCTCCACAGGGCACAGCACATGCAACACATAGACCACAGAGTCAGTGTGCCAAACATTCACAGCCCTTAAGGCCAAACACAATGCCAGACACACCCGTCATAGGTGACTCCATCAGACACACTGACGTCCCGCTCACCAGATTGAGTAAGGAGAAGGTCACAGTAAGCTGCCTATTGGGCGCTGGAATCCACCACATAATGCAAGCACTCAGGTCACAACTGCAAGTACAAGTATGACTCAGTCATTGTCCATGCTGGTGTGAACGACCAGAGATGTACCTCCCTGGACTACATGAACAGAGACAGAGGAGCTCTCTGATTATGTAGCCCAGGCAGGTATGACCCTGACCTTGAGCAGTATCCTACCTTCACCAAGAATGATGCCACAATACAGGGACAAGATGACCAGCTGTAATAACTGGTTTAATCTATGGTGTCATTCAAAGGGGATCCAATGTCCATCTGCCTGGGATGACATGCTGGACAAGCCACACTGATTCGCAGGGGACGGCTTGCACCTGTCACCCCTGGGCTTCCGGAATTTGGCTAGGGCTCTTGCCACCCCCATTGTGCCTTTTTTAGGCAAGGCTCAGATTCTAACCCTACCACCCTAGAACACAAAGAAGGAAATAAACTAAGGGTAATGCTGCTCAATGTCAGACGTCTCAACCTCAAGATGCACGCACTCAAAGCCCTTCTCAGTATGGAGAACATCGATGTCTGTGCTGCGACTGCAACCTGGTTCAGGGCTCCTGACAGCACCCCGGCAATCATGCGTTCCGGCCCCAAAATCCAGACGACACCAGGGAAGGAGGGTGGGTGTCCATATTCATCAAGGACACCCTCACCTCAAGGTTGGTGGCAACACACGATGCATTGGAGGCCATCCAGGTGCAATTAACTGTAGGCAAGGTTGCTCTGCAGTTTGTAGCAGGTTACAGGCCACCCTCTCAAACTCAGGAACCTCACACAGCTTTCCTGAAAACACTGGAGGGGATAAATACATCTCCAAACACCATCATACTGGGTGATTTCAACTATCCAAATATAGACTGGGATCACTACTCAAGCCCCAACACTCTAGCCCAAAGGTTCCTAGAGTTCATAACCTCATATGCCATGGAACAACTAGTCACCATCCCCACAAGAGGAGACAACATACTAGATCACATCATCACGTACATGGGGTCACAATGTTCAACACCAGAAGTATACCCATCATTGGTGAGATCATCATTGGTGAGATCAGATCATAAACTAATCTCACTGGAAGTCCACATCCCGCCCCCACCCCAGATAAAAAAGACCACCGTGAAGAACTTCTCAAAAGCCGACTTCACACTTCTAAAGACTGGTGTGGTCTCTTTCAAAGACCCCAAGCCAGCGGAAACCATTACCCAAGCCGCTGAATCACTTACAAATGCCTTCTACCAGCACCTCCAGGACTGCATGGATCAGGCAATCCCACACAAAACAGAGACTCTTTGTACCAAAGGCATGTGTGCAGTCTGGTGGACCCCAGCCATAAACAAGCTCTACATCAGAAGGAAGGAGCTACTACAAGATAGGGCAAAATCCGTAGAAGGGAAGACACCCCTGCTCATTATAGTTAATGAACTGAGATCTCCCATAAAATCATCCAGGGCACATTTTGAGAGAAAACTCGCTAGGGACTCGGAAGACCATCATGAGGCCTTTTTTAGCTATGTTGGAAACCTGGGAGGTGACTCCCAGATATGCTCAGAATTAGTTCATAATGATGTAAAAATCACTCAACCTACAGACATTGCCAACATACTGGCTGACAGGTTCAGTGCAGATCCCCCCCCTCCCCCCCAAAGGGAGGGATATCTATACCAGGGGATTGTAGCCCCTAAACATCTCAAATGCTCAGGTGAGAACTGCTCTATCCAAGGCGAGAAACACAGCATCCATGGGACCAGATGGTGTCCCCAGTTGTGTGCTCCACAAACTCAATGAGGAATTAAACCCGCAGTTAGGGCAGTTGTTTAATCTTAGCCTCACCTCAGGATACATACCCAAGGAGTGGCGTACGGCAACGGTGGTCCCACTTCACAAAGGAGGTGCCTTCACCGACCCCGGACACTACCGTCCCATCAGCTTGAACAGCCTGGTCTGCAAAGCTATGGAGAGGATCATAATGGAACTCATAAATGAAGACATAGGGGACTTGCAGACTTTGGATCCATCCCAGTTTGGCTTTGTCAAGAGCGATCATGCCTTTTAAACTTGGTTGACTTTTTCAGAACGGTCACCAAGGCCATTGACAAGGGCAAGGCGGTCCACACAGCCTACCTTGACCTGGCAAAGGCTTTCGATACAATACCCCACTCGGGTATCATTGACAAACTCACCAGCTTAAATGTAGACCCATACGTCACAAGATGGGTTACAAACTGTTAAGTGACAGAACCCCACAGGGTCAAGGTTGCTGGCGCCATGTCACACTCCAAGCCTGTCACAAGTGGTGTCCCACAGGGCTCAGTCCTGGGCCCACTTTTGTTCGGCATCTACTTTTCAGTAGTACAAGCAAACACAGGAGGATTACGGCTGACAAAGTTTGCAGATGACTGCTAACTGGGAACCATAGTTGAAAACCCATCTGACGCAGACATCCTTCAGACGGGTCTCATAGAAACGGATAACTGGTGCCAGAGCCATGGCCTACAGTTAAACGCTAAACAATGCATTGTCATACCCTTCGGGAAGAACAAAGTTACCCCTAGTTCCCATATAGGTGTTACTCCTCTAAGCACAGGAGAGGTTATCAGGGATCTGGGCACCCAGGTTGACAGTAACCTTTCGTTTGACAATCACGTTGCCAAAGTAGTTAGGAAGACCTTCTACATTGCCCACCTGATCATGCAGGGATTCACATCTAGATCAAGGGAGGTCATTGTTCCCCTGTACTCAGCACTCAGACCAATGATTGAGTACAATGCCCCATTCGGAATGTATCTGACCCGACACCTGCAGCAATTGGACAGGCCCCAAACATTCCTCACCAGAAGGATAAAAGGTCTCAAATGTATGTCTTATGCTGCCCGACTGAAGGAACCCCAGCTCTATTCAGTCACCTACCGTCTGCTCAGAGGTGGCCTGTGCCTGACATACTAGGCCATGTCCAACCCGGAATTAATGAACATGCTTCACCTCCAAACCTCTAAATCTATCAGAGCTACAAGGGCAAGAGACTTAAACCTCAACACGGCTATTAATTGGGCGTGCTGGAGGGACAGATTCATCACCCAGAGACTCCCTATGCTGTGGATCATCATCCTGGTACATGTGAGGCTGGGCACCTCGCTGGCTTTGTTCGAGAGAAATCATGACCAATGGATGGGAGATCGCAGGTATACCCCAGGGATAACATCAGTGTCACTGCTTGACAGAGGCACAGCAAAATAATGGGCATATTATCCTTAGAACTGAAGGGGTGGTGGAAGCCACAAAACTCTGGGCTAGGCTTATATATGCCCTAGGGCAGATAGCCTAGTATGAACCTATGAACATAGGCCTGGTGCAGTTCCTGCTATTAGGACAGTGGTCTGCAGCAAACTATTTAGTAGTAGGCAGTTTTAGCAATTGGTATTTGACCATGGCTAATCCATGTTCCTTCTTGTTGTGGTACCAACATGGGGGTGTGGTTATCCATGACATTTATTGCTAGTCACCCTCGTTTTGTAGCTTGTTCCATGTTTTGCACATGTACATCCCTGTATGAGGTGTGACCTGGTAGTGTTAGGGTGCTGGTATGGGCTTTGACCCAGTTGTCTATTACAGCACTGATATCTACATCCTCTATACTGTGTGCGTTTACACTGCATGCATCTTGCTGTTTATACTTCTGGCATTGGGCAGCATTACATCTAGGTTCCTATCCCTTGTGGTACCTATGAATGTGGGTTTGTGTTTTTGTGGTTTGTGATTGGTGAGGGTGGATGTTAGTCAGGGTCCTCAGGTGTGCATATGGTACATGGTGTTACATTACTTGACACATGGCATTCATGCCTCAGGTGGTGCTGCAGGGCTGCCTCTGTCGGATGCACATACTACACTCCATGTACATGTTTGGAAGCAGGTTGTGTCATGTTAGGCATCCCTGTTACTATATGAGTGAGTCAGAGCGGGTATCAGTCCCAGTGTTCCTACTGACCAAGTGTATGTGCTATGTGTTGCCTCTTTGCCAAGGCCAGGGCATACTGGGCACACCTCCTTCTGCCTACTGGGGCAAGGTCAGGTTGTTCCTCCTCCGAGTCACCCTCTGCCTGTAGTGGTCTTGGCAATGGTGGGGGTATGTTTGGCCCAGCCCTATGCTGGTCCTGCTGCAGCTGTTTCCGCAGGATCATATTATGTAGCATAGCACATATGATCATTTGGGTACATGTAGTTGGTGTGTACTGCAAGGCTCCACCAGATCTGTCCAGACACCGGAACCGTGACTTGAGCAGCCCAAACACACGCTCTATGACATTACGTGTTTGTGCCTCATTATGGCGTTCCTGTTCAGGTGTGTGCATTTCTGATGGGTGTCATCAGCCACGGCTCAAGTGCATAACCTGCATCCCCCACTAGGAGTCCGTGTGGGAAGTCCCCACTGGCAAATGATTGGTACAGCTGCGTCAGATGCCAGATGTGGGAATCATGGTAGCTCCCAGGGCAGCCAGCACACACATTCATTATTATGCCCTGGGCATCACACACGACCTGGCAGTTGATGGAGGGGAAGCCCTTGCGGTTCATGTAGGCTCTACCCTGCTCACCGGCTGGTGCTTTGATGCGTATGTGCGTGCAGTCTATTGCACCCAATACCTCAGGGTATCCCACTATTTGCTGGAAGAGACGCATATTGCTGGCCACAACCTCACGGGCATTGGGGAAATATACATGATCACCGACATGTGCTGACATGGCATCCAGGAACTGGTGCAGTACCCTAAAGGCTGATGCCTGTGATATCCCCATCATATCACCAGTTGGTCTCTGGAAGGTACCTGTTGCTAGTATTCTTAGGCCAACACATACCTTGGTTTCCACTGGGATGGCTTCCCCTCTGTTGGTTCTGTGAGGCGTGGCCTGCACAGCTCAACAATTTGCTGCAGAAGGTCTCTGTCCACTCTGTAGTGCTCTATCTCCAGCTCATGTAACCCATGGTAGGTGACCCTGGGCCTGTATACTCTTCTCCTTCTCACTCTGGGTTGTCTGTCAGCATCTGCATTGTCACCACCCTCAGCAATTCGCCTATGCCTGATTATGACAGCTATGGCAGCCCCTAGCATTTCTGCTCTGAGTTCAGCTTTTTTCAGTTTTCAATTCTGATAGCTTACTTTCTTGCAGTATCTCTTCTGAGAAACAGCCTGCACTGCTCTTTGCAGTGTTTTAAGTGCTGGGTTGGGCTTCTAGTCTGCCTGTGTAATTGCCTGCTTCCAATTGTTTCCAGCAATTAACTCCAGCAGTATCCTCTGGCAGTTTCCCTGTATTTTGGTTGTTTCCTGTTTCCTCTCGGTTACCTCAGGGGGAGCAATGTGCACACCAGCTTAAGCACGCTCACAGTTACTTAAACGCGCGCACACGTCCTTACACGGTGTTACACGCGCGCACACATCCTCACACGGTGTGAACTTGGCTGATTCATGTTAAAATGCGCGCACACAGCCTTAAACACGTGCACGCCCGCGCAAACCGTTGTAAACTGTTTGCAACAAGCTCCCACATGTTGAACCTGCCTTACACGCGCGCATGCACGTATATCAAGAAAGTTGGAGTGTAGGGATAGTGTGCACCCTCTGTTTCTTGACTTTTCTAGTGTTCTGCTGGGACACACATCTCTCCCCGAGGTCTGTCTGTCATCTGTCACCTTACATTGCCCTCCAATCTGATACATTTATTTCGATCACCCCCCCCCGTGATGTCAGCTACCTCTTACTCTGTTCCTCCCCCTTCTGTAACTCTTAGACTACTCAGAAAGTACTCATTACCTATGTGGCAGTGTGATTCAGTATTGTAACCCTCATTTACATAGGATTGCCTAGTAATGCTTAGTTACATATCTTACACGGAGCTTCCCCCCCTTGACAACCACTACACGGAGGCCATATTGCTTTTGGTCTGCTAGTCCCTCCATTGACATTCCATGCAATACATAAATCCCACGATTGTGGGCTTATAAGCTTCGGTTTTCAGTTTTAGGCAGCGCACCCCGTTTGCGCGGGTGTGCGCTGCAGTTAAACATCATAATCCCACGAAAAAAAAAAAGTTATTTAAAATATTTTTGCAACACTTTCTCATGCCAATGGCCACATATTTGGCCATTGGCATGCTAAATGAAACATATGCACCCTTTATTTGGAGCTGACATAGCTCCGTTTTCAATTTTGCAGAAATGTACTCAGTTGTCAGCTGAGTACATTTCTGCAGCTAACACGTCCGTTTCACGGACTGGTTTCTGCTTCGTGGATCGCTCAGATACCTCATTTGCATATCTTTGAGCTGCAAATGAGGTATTGAGCATTTCCACGCCCAGTCCGTGTAAGAGACGTGTTAGCTGTCTCTTACACAGAGGTTTGGGCTGTTCCTGGATCGGGAGGCTTACACTACTCTTAAACTCCGTGTAAGCCTTCCTGAATCTGGCCCAATATCTTTAATTACTTTAGCAGAAGCATTTTAGAATCAAGCGGGAATGGAAATCATACCAGAGGTAGGCAATAATCATACAGCAACTGGATGTGTCAACAAAAGGGAAAAATAAAGGATAGTGAAAAGTCCACAAATGTTGGGGCAAGTGTAGAGACCTTCTGAAACCTCTTGTTGCCCAAATCAGATGCAGAAACAGTGAAGGACAGGTTCACTGAAACCAAAAGATGAAAGGCTAACAATGGTGGCCCAGGACAGTGGACTAGATGTACCTTGGTTTACAAAGCCCATTGAAAATGTGGGAGAAAGACAACTGCAGGTTCAGAACTGGAAAAAGTTGCACATCTTGTTGTTGGATGTGATACACTCATGGCAGAGGGCCTGTACACTGAAGGGAACAATGTGGCATGACTGATGCACTGGGGATTATGCAAACACTACGATATAAAAAGTAGCTTAGAAGCATTACAGAGAATGATTAAGTTTATATCACATGGGATCACCTATTGCCAGCAGTTCAAAAAATGGATGCAAGAAAATCAGATATAGTAGCCTAGGGAAAAAAGACAGGGTAACATTTTCAATGATCCGTGCTACTTAAATCATTAGTTTCTTACATACAGAAACATTATAAAATACCAGGATATGCAGGCAGAAATGAGAGCAATATGGAAGATCGCCCTGCTGTTCCAATAGTAACAGGAGCAACAGTCCTTACAGACAAAAAATAAAATAAAATTTAGTCATATTGGTTCATAGGCGATTATTAGGCTACTGGTGCAACAAGCCCACCTAATACCCAGGTTATGACAATATTGCATCTTAATTCCTCAGATGTGGGATGGTAGTAGTATCGGGGTATTAGGTCTTTGGGTGTTGGAACCTTGAGTTATTTTACAGACTGCCTCTGCCCATAAAGAGCATGGGCAGTACCCTAGGAATGAACTGGTGACTCCTCATTCATTTACCCAAATTCTTTTTGAACAGAGTGAGGGATGGGATTTGTTTTACAAAGATGGGGAGTTTATTCCATAGACGAGGTAACCTTTGGGATATGAATCAGTCTCGCCAGCAAGATCAGTTAGAGCCACAAAATAAAGTTCAGGTCCATGGAACATGTAAACCTTGTAAAATGTTTCTTGCGAATATGTAACATTTTCATCAAGTCTAGATCAGAGAATGCATTGCAGGTCAGGCATAAGTCACCTCTCAAACGATACGAAATGGAGCAAAGCGATAGGTCCATCAGTCAGTCTATACAAGACGTGTCTTACGCTTATTTGTTTTGTTTTTTTTTAACTGAGAAACCTCTGGGGCCGCTCCAACTGGTGTTAAGTGCCTACTTAGGTGCATTCCAAAGAGAGCACTGTACTTGATTATGGGCCTGATTGAGAGCAAGTACAATGACACTGACTTCCTTTGACCTTGATGCCATGCCTTCCCCTTGTAAGTTGAACCACACAAAGATTTCCTCACTACCGTAGCTACCTGGTGGTCAAAGTTTAGGTTACTTATGTTCCCAGGTCCCTCACCACTGGGTCAACATTTAGGGGTGTGCTATTAAACTTATAATTTGCAGGGATGTCTGACTAAAAGGGTAAGATTACACACTTTTTTAGCATTAGGTCTCACATCATGGTTTTGGCATCAGTCATTTGCCATTTTCAGGCCTGTCTGTAGGATGTCAACATTGTTTGGGGATTTGATAACTGCTCCCAGCTTACAGTCATCGGTGAACTTGGTGAGCCAGAGCGCCCCAAAATTGGCCTACACTTCAGAGATGTATATACCAAACATAAGGGGTCCCAACACTGAGCCCTGTAAGACACTGCTAATAACAGGTTTCTTAATGGAAGTGGATTCACCTATCCAGACAACAGGTGCCTTGTCACAGAGCTAGTTTGCTACCCACGTGAAAAGGTAGAAGTTTATGCCTAACACAGTAATTTTATTTACGATCAAGTGGAGGATCGCGTCAAAAGCTCTGGCCAGGTCTAGATAAGTGGTGCGTACTGTTTTATCCTTATCCATGGCCCTGGTGACTTTATCCAAAAAGTTCACCAGATTCAGCAGGCAAGACCTCCCTTTGACAAAGCCAAACTGGATCTGGTTCAGTGTTTGGAGATTTCTTATGTTATTACCGATCAGGTCCTTGATAATTCCCTCTACAGCCTTGCAGATAAAAGTGATAAGTTTTACTGCTCTTTAGTTCCCTGGGTCAGTTGATGGGGTCCCCCTTGTGCAGGAGGACAACTCTTGCAGTCCCAACATTCATCAGGGATAAAGCCCATCCAGAGGGTATAGTTAAAAAAGGGTTTCTAGTGGCTCCGAGATGCTGTTTTAAACTATTTAAGAAGCATCCTGGAATGTGGACAAGACCCAGGGAGGCTGTGTTTTTGGCTTTAGTGAGTGAAGTAAGGACCTGTTCCCTTGTAATGACTGGTAGGGGGATGGCTGTGGGTATTTCTTTTGAATGTGGTGGGAGGTGAAAGGTTCAGTTCATACTTCTCCCCCTATCAGATAGCAAGTTTTCTATATTTTCAGAATGACTGCACGTGCTGCAGTTCATGATAAACTCAGAACATTGCTGAGAGTTTCTCCTGAGGTTACAAACCTAATTAGTTTTATGGTCATCATTCACTTGGAAGCCTATCTTTGCCTCATAGTTTGCTTTGGCAGACATGACCAGCTCTCTAATTTGTTTTAGACTGGTGAGTCTTTTTTTGCACTTTGCCTTCTTGGCTTTCAAGAGTTTTCTTTTTACTGAATAGCCTATTTACGCTAGGGATCCAACAGGATGGTTTATTTCTGCCACTCAGTTTTGACTCTGAGGGGTACTGCCTACTCTATGCAGCTATGAATATGGTTGTACAGTGCTTCTGTGTACAGCACAGAGTATGCCTCCGTATCATTTGGGTTCAGAAGGGCCTGGAAGTTTAATAAGCTGTTGCTTTGTTTTGAGGTAATTGGCCTCAGCAAAGTTCTTAAAACGTTTGGAG